>NC_058130.1:473795310-473919117 GCF_016433145.1 Gracilinanus agilis | reverse complement strand
GGTGTAGGGTGTGAGATGTTGATCTAGACCTAATCTCTCCCATATTGTTTTCCAAATTTCCCAGCAGTTTTTGTCAAATAGTGGATTCATGTCCCAAAAGTTGGGCTCTTTGGGTTTATCATACACTGTCTTGCTGATGTCATTTATCCCCAGTCTATTCCATTGATCCTCCTCTCTATCTCTTAGCCAGTACCATATTGTTTTGATGACTGCTGCTTTATAGTATAGTGTAATATCTGGTACTGCTAGGCCCCCTTCCTTCGCATTTTTAATAACTACCACTTTTTAAAAGTGAACATATGAAAATATAAATTTATAAAATAGATAAAATGGCAGAATTTATATTTGCATTACAAAAGGATTCAACCCTGAGTTGACTTAAATAATGAGCTCCCATAATGCATTTAAAATATAATTTGATTTTTAAAAAATTGATTTCTATACAACTTTTCAGGAACATAGGCACTACATAAAGGGAGAGGTGTTACTACAGTGAAATTAATCATGAATTTTAAAAGGAGATACTGAGTATATATAGTATATCTTTAATAACCTAAGCTTTTGACATACCCTGAGGCAAGTGGAAAAGTAGAAGCCTCATAAAGCTGCCAAAAATATATGCCAAAGATCCAGATGCTCCCACTTACTGCAAAAATATTCCCCAAAGCTGGCATCTGTCAGCTTTTAACATAATCCTAAAAGAGCAGGTAGTGTTGACATTGTGAATGAGATTCAAAAGAGGTCAGAGAAACATAGAATCCAAAGTTGATCATTATTTTAATGTACTTTCAGACATGTTATTCAACCTCAAAATGTTTGTTAGAGTATCTGAAAGTAGTCATTTTGTGTGCTCCAGTTTTTCTTCAGGGGGATGAAAAATGTATTATTTTCTCATGAGAAGCTAGGTTCCTCCTGGGAATTGCTCTCAGAAGTGAGATGCTAAGGAACTTTGACTCCTCCCTAGGCCTGCGTTTACCAACTTTAGCCAGAAGATGGAGATGAGTGACTAGACAGAGGATTCAAGAGACCTCATCAACAATATAAGGGAAAACTTAACAAATACAGCAAAAACTAGTTTATTTTTGGAAAAGTATTTAATAGGGCTGGGAGTGGGAGGCAGGCATGGAGAACAAAACATTCTGAAAATTGTAAAGAGTGAGTGAAAGTGCCTCTGGATTGATAAAGTCTTCAATATAGGAGGAAAATCAGAAGGCTAATCTGAAATTCTTTAAAGGAAGATGAAAAAATATAGGGAATGTTTCAATTTGTTCCTAGTAGCAAAGACTATTACTTTAAAAAAAAAAATTGATTTAAGGAGGTAGCTAGGTGGCTCAGTGAATTGAAATCCAGGCTTAGAAATGAGAGAGTTTGGATTCAGATGTAATCTCAGACATTTCATAGTTGTGTGACCTCGGACAAATCACTTAATCCCAGCTGCCCAGCCCTTACTGGTATTGATTCCAATATCGAAAGTTAGGATTTTTTAAAAAAATGATGTGAGACAACAAAACTGATTTATTATATCTTTAGCATCACATTCAGAAAGCAATGCTGGAAACATGAAATACCTGTTATTAAATGTTAGCAAATAAATTCTGGTCCTCTCTAAAACTGAATTTACATTTCTAAATAAAAAGGCACATGCAAATATTACTTTGGTGATAGGAGTTTTAGAATGTTTATTAAAAATTCTTTTTTATGGTTAGTCTTTCTGTCTCTCCCTAATCTTATTATATAATCTTAAGGGCTTTTAATTTATTATTTTATTAAACTAGAAATAAATCACATATTATTCCCTCTAAATCATAAATCTTTTAGTTATGAAAAAACTTTGAGTCTGCCCAATTAAGTTTTTTATAAGGTTGCAAAAAATGACAATTTTATCTTTTATTTTTCAAATGCTAAAATATTTCCTTTCCTAATATTTTTCTTAGAGATTGAGAAAGAAAAATTTAGCCCTTGAGATATCATTTTTATCTTTGCATTTAGAGCTTGATGTAGAGACTGAAGGGTTCCCTGCTATTAAAAGAATTTTAAGTGAATGAAAAATATTGAATAAACAGACTTTTTATCCTTTTACTATTTTATTCATGCCTTCTTTAAAGTTTATTTGTAACCATTCTTTAGTGTTTTCCTTGACCCCTTCTTTCAGCAGTGTAGATAAATCCTTCTTTTGGCTATGTGATCACTGCCCTTTAATGATGAATGATTTTCAGTGTGGAAGAAATTCATTATCTGTTGACTAATCTTCTGGAGATCTTCTTCTCCAAAGTGAGCTAGACTAATTCTCTGACAACAAATACATCCAGTTTGATGCTGGGCGTGCTCTAAGCTTTTGGGGCTTGGCAAAGTGTAACAGAACTTTCTTTGCTGGTGTACCCTCCAGTCACACAGGTCACCTGCACATCACCATGAGATAGCACAATAGCACTTTAGTGTAGGCATGCACCCCTGTCTTTATTATAGTAACAAGACATAGATCATAGATCTACAGCTAGAATGGGACCTTAGGGGTCATCTACAAATCCCTATTTTATGGATAAGGAAACTAAGGCCCATTCTAGTGCAGTGACTTACTCAGAGTCACAGAGGGGGGAATTGCAGAGCTGCAATTCATTCTTCCATCCTGTGACTTCAAATTTATCCATTTTCCACTGGACTGTATATATAGATGTGCAGTAGAGAGCTTCATATCAGAGACTGGAATAAAGAAGATATACTTTTTACTTGGGATTCCTTGTTCTTTTATTTCATTTGATCTTAGTTCACTTCCTGGAATGAAGCTGTCAATTGTAATTTCTTTTTTCTTTTTTCTGTTGTTCACTCATATTTTTTCCTTCTTTCCCTCCTGTGCCTTCTCTGCTCTGCTGGCTGATTAAATTAAGCAGATGGTTTTAATGCTTTGATGTAAGATCTTCCTCAAATGGTAAAGTAGTTTGTAACTACTTTCTCTGTAGTCTAAGGAGGAGGGGTGTAGGAGTTTCCCTTCTCTCTGCAGACTTCTTATCTGTCTTATTGATGGGATTAAGCCAGGGTGGGATTGATCTGTCTGGCTTGATGTGTCCTGAGGCTAGATGGAGAGTTTTCCCTGTGTCTAGGGTGCCCTCTCTGCATTTTTCCTCTAGCCACCTCCCTGTGTCTGTGTTCAATGCCCTGACCCTGGTGCCAGCAAGGCTCTCTCTCTGGACTAGTGTGTTTGCCTGCCCAGAGATTCCAGGAGCTGCTAGAGACTCCACACAGAATGCCAGGTAGGGGTCCTGGGATTCTCCTTCCTCACCCTCAAACCCAACAGTTCAGGAATTCAGACCTTTTTTTCTTGGCCTACCTCTTGAGTTGTCCAGCAGTAGTATCTCCCCAGCTCTGTCCTGTTGTTAGATTTGTTTTTCTTTCCCCTCACAGTGCATTGTTTTCTATCTCGTTGAGGAAGGGCACAGAGGTCTGAGGTGTCATCTAAGCCTCCATCTTCCCAGAATTGGAGATGAACTTTTTAAAAAATTACCTCCTTAAAGATTAAAAGAGAGATTAGCCTAATGAGATCCATTCCCTTTGAAGAATTGTTTTCTATGGAAAGTTTTTCTCAATCTCCAACTGGTGCTATATCTTCTGTAATATTTGCATAGACCTGGGGAAAGAGCATTGTGTTAAGGAGCACACCAGCCAAGGTTATAGATTTAAAAGAAAGGCACATAGATGATTTTATTCCCCTTTTTAAATTATTTAGGCCCAAGTACATGCATTTTTTACCTCTGCATTTCTGTGGTTTATAATCTTCTAGCTGCTCATTAACTTCCATTGCTCAGTTGTTACTTGCTCACTCCCTCCTTTGCAGTGTGGCTCATATCCCTGTCATCCCATAAATGGTGAGCATTGAGGCTGTCTGTTGATTATCAAGCCAGCTTGATTACCCAGGCAGCTAAGTGGCACAGTGGATAGAGGACTGTCCCTAGAGTCAGGAAGATCTGTGTTCTAAGACCTTGGGCAACTCACTTACTTCCTGTTTGCCTTCATTTTCTCATCTGTAAAATGGGGAGAGAAATAGCATCTTCTTCACAGGGTTGTTGTAAGCATCAAATGAGTTAATGATTCTTAAGCACCCAACACAGGGTCTTGCACAGTGTAAGTGTCATATAAATGTTAGCTCTTTTTGACTGTGTGACCAGCCCACATCCCTTTCCAGGTGTCATTCCCCTGATGCAGCTTCTCCTGCACACTTCTGCATTGGTAATGTTCCAGTCTTTTCACACATTCTGTATATCTCTCCATTTCCCTTTGGGTGCCTTGTAAATTTAATTTGTCAGAGAATGTGATATTTCTTGACTTCCAGGCATACCACATGACAGGAAGAATTAGGGAATTAGAGGCAGCAGCAACCAGGGATTGAAACTGTTACAGGGTAATGTACCGTCTCAGCAATTTAACAGTCTTTGAGAGTTACCCAGAGCACTAAGGAGTTAAATAACTTGCCCAGGGTCACGGAACCAGTTAGGATATGTCAGAGAAGGGTCTTAAGCCCAGATCTTCCTGGCCTGGAGGCCCACCTCCTCTCAAGTATACCATTCTACCCCTGACAGGAAGGATACTGATGTTAAAGATCGAGATCTTTATTTTAGGGAGAGGCTGGGGTTCATTAAAAGCACTGCATAGTTTCCAAAGAAATCCAGCAACTTTCCTCAATAATAGGCCCAGTAGAAGGGTACTTTTTCTTAAAACACAATACTTTTTGGGGCTCGGTGGATTGGGAGCCAGGCCTAAAAACAGGAGGTTCTAGATTCAAATTTGGCCTCAGATACTTCCTAACTATGTGACCCTGGACAAGTCTCTTAACCCCCATTGCCTAGTACTTACTGCTCTTCTGCCTTAGAACCAATACATAGTAATGATTCTAAAACAGAAGGTAAGGTTGTTCTTTTTTAAAACAATACACAATACTTTTATTTTTTTAATGACCATTGATTATGATGAACTTGATTTCTAGATATTCATTACATTTCATATTAATAATCTATTACATATTAATTCATATCTCTCAATCCATTGATGTTGAAAGAAAGTGATGATTTGTTCAATACTTATTAATAAGCCAGTTGAATATGAAGGCTCTTAATTCTGCCATTTGGGGCCTAAATTCAGGTGAGGAATAAAAAGTTATCAGTTGTTTGTTCTTCCAGGCGTGAGACAAGTTAGGAGTAGCTCAAGTAGATATGTAAACCTAGCCTGCCTTCTCCCTTGGGATAGGTGGGGGTGTTGAAACTTGGCCCTTGGGAAGAACAGGAACTCTTTAAAAACAGTCACTGAAAAAGGCAATGTTTACTTCTGTTGCTACCTCCAATTGAGGTGGCTTGGAGCAGGGTAGGATCTTCCAGCCCCTGTGAGAAAATGGAAGCTGTCTCCTAGTTATCAGTGTTAATATACTGCTGAGAGAGCTCAGCAGCCAATGCTGTTGCTTGTTTCCGTAATACCACTGGATTTAAAGAGAAATAGTAAGAGGGAATGAAGTAGGAGGAAGGGGGGAGGAAGAAGGAAAGAATCAAGGGAGAAGAATAAAAAGGGAATGACAGGAGATCATTGTGCAGGCCAGTGAGTAAAAAGTCCATGTTAGTAGCTATAAATCATTGGTTAAAGAGAGGGGATTTAAAAACTTCTCACTTTTAAGTAACAAGAATTTTTTTTCCTTCCTATCCTGTCACAGAAAAAAGGAAAAAAAAACCAAAAACCCTTTAAAGAGATTGCAAGAATTATGTATAGCATGGTTCATTGCACATTTTGAATCCATCACCTATTAGAAGGTGAATCACATTGTTAATGTTCCCATTGGTCTCTTTGTCTATAGTACTTTTGTAGAGAGTGAAGAGAAATCTTTCAAATTACATTTACTGAACTATAATGAAAATTTTCAGAGGTCGCTTTTAACAACTCCAAAACAACTAGAAATAGCCTCATGAGAAATTTTTTCATGGCCTTTTCTCTCACTTTGCACTGATTCTTACCAACTATATGAAATAAAGTATTATGCAGAATGATCCAGAGGCAACAGTGAAGCAATATTTTATCTTTCCAGGAAAGTGTTTCTCCTTTCAGATGATAGAATTTAGGAGGGAAAATACTCAATTGTTTGAGTATTTACATATTAGATAGTAAATGCTTTCTTTTAATGAATCAGAAATAATCCTTGGTAATGCAGAAGCTAATGAAGTTTGTTTTTCTGTCAATTGAAACAAACTCTTCTTCCCTCTTCATAAAGATTTCTCTTATCCTCAGTTGTCTCATGTGAAGCTCTGGCCATCCTTTCAGCCAACCAGAGCTAAAATAGTTTACCCTAGAGGACTTAGGCAATATTTTCTGAGCTGAATATCTTTCCCCTCCTAATGACCTCTGATTGACCCCATCTGTTCTGATCATCATTGTCAGAACCCTCCCAGCTTTCTGATAATTTACCTCATAGGAGTTTCTTTAGCATTTCAATTACCCTCTGCCCCCATTTCCTTATTTATTCTCTTTGTACCATAAACAAATTATGTAATGTCCAGAACTAGTCTGGACTCTCAAGAACATCGTATTCTTTTTTCTTTTCTTTTTTTTTTTTTTTTTAAACCCTTACCTTCCATCTTGGAGTTAATACTGTGTATTGGCTTCAAGGCAGAAGAGTGGTAAGGGCTAGGCAATGGGGGTCAAGTGACTTGCCCAGGGTCACATAGCTGGGAAGTGTCTGAGGCCAGATTTGAACCCAAGACCTCCCATCTCTAGGCCTGGATCTCAATCCACTGCTGCCCCCAAGTACATCATGTTCTTAAGAAGGAACAGAACAAGATAGATATTTTTTCCTCTACATGTAAACTTAAGATTTCTCCTTTTTGGAAATTTCAGTGCTATTACGTTTATTTCTTGAGCTGGATTAGATTTAATTTAACTAGGAGGACCAACTCATAAGAATTATTTACATTTTATTGTCAATACAGTAGGACCTTGTTTTCCCTGACCCAATATGTTCCAAGACACTTTGCATAAGTTGAAAATCCTGCATAATAGCAAACCCCATGAACATGCCTCAGCACTTTACTACTTTTCTTAGGCTTATCAGAGCTGCCAGCATCACTACTTCTGTACTATGCGGCCATTATTAATAAATAGCATTAATGAAACAAAGAGAAGCACTGCTCTGATGTGGATATGACTTGTTACAAGAGGGATCTCTGGACAAATACTGATGCTGGAGCTTAATATTTGACACAGAACAATGTAGTAACTCACACTAACATTTCGCATATTGCTGCGAGATCGTATGCCACTTGGGAAACTGGAGTGGATTTAGCATGTAATTAAAAATGTTTATTTACTTATTTTTTGCTTTTTTTTTATAGCCAATAGCATATACCTGAATTTGTGTGTGTTAAGTCTGCGTAAAATAAGGTTCTACTGCAAGTCTTAGACCTGCTAGAATGGAAAGAATACTGAACTTTTGACTCAGAAAAGACTTGGATTAGAAAACTTCCTATACTTGCATGACTCTTCCACCCAGTGCCTGAGCCTCCCTGACCTTTCAGTTTTCTCATCTGGAAAATGGGAATAAATACTAATAGTACCTTCCTCATAGGATGAAAATCCAATGATCTATGTAAAGTGGTTTGCAAAATTTAATGGGCTCTATAAATGTGCTTATTATATATTATGTTGAAATAAATTTTACTTTGAAATAATTCTTTTTTTTCAAGGCATGTAGATTAAAAAACTAAAGAATAGCATTTGGATATATATACTAATGGTTGCACTTCTCATCTATTTCTTCATTTTTAAAAAATCTTTATAAATGCAAATATTATGGAATCTCCTGCCTTTGAATAGGAAGAAGTATGTTGTGTAAGACAGTGATGATTTAACCTAGCACCACAGCTGGATTGGCTGACTGATTAGGAATAAGACAGGATTTTTAATTAAAATTAGCTTTTATTTCTTTGCTCAACCCTCTTTCTTCCATCAAATAATAGCCATGAATATCTTCATTGGATCATAGATTTAGAGCTGTTAGGGACCTCAGAGCTCATCTAACACAATGCCATTTTATCTGAAAGAAAATTGAAGTGTAGGGAGGTGAGACTTGTCTATAGTAACACAAATCGTAAATGGCAAAGCAAGGTGCTCATGACTACAATCCCAAAATATTTTCCATTATACCAAATGACACTGTTCCTTACATACACATTTTGGGCACTTAGAGTAAGTAAGATTATGAGATAGGATGAAGTTTCTTGAATCACTCAGTCAGCAAGCATTTATTAAAACATCCGCTATTTGTCAGACATTGTGCTATACTTGTAGCATACAAAAGACAAAAATAAACTGGATCTTACCTTCACTCAGTTTGCAGTCATTGGGAGGGAAATAGTAGTGGGCAAAGACATGCACTTTATCTACCTACCTATCTTTCTGTCTCTGTTGTTTATCTATCCATATGTACAGGATATTAGTGTACTTTTAAGCTATTAAAGCTCTGTTTATCATGTGTATATGCATAATTTTGGGGAAGGTACTAATAGTTGAGATGATCAGGAAAGGCCATATGTAGAAGGTGGCTGGCATTTGAGCTGGGATTTGAAGGAAACTGTATTCTGAGTGATAAGAGAGAGTGATGGAGTGTCTTGAGGGAAAATGTTAAGTCTATTTTGGATGGACAGTAGAATGTGGGAAGGGAAATACTGTGTAATGTTTGGAAATGTCTCTTGTGAAAGGGTTTGAATTCCAAACAGACAAGTTCATATTTTATCTTTGAGGCAATAGGGAGGCACTGAATTTTATTGAATAGGGAATTGTTATTGTCTGGCTGGTGCTTTTGCCTCAGGCAAACCAATTAATAATGTTTTTCAGTAGGCAAGAAGAGGAGTGATGAGTTCCTTAAACTAGAGTGGTAGCCTTGTGATTAAAGAGAGGGACATAGATGCTCAAGGTAACCGGATATATGGGATAAGGTAGTGAGTAGTAAAGGAGATCACAAACCTGCTAAGTGGAAGAATAGTGATGTCACAGAAATAGGGAAGTTTGGAAGAAGGAAAGGTTTGTGGGGGAGAGCAAACAATGTTTTAGACATTTTGAGTTTAAGATGCTTATGGAACAGTGTTGGCAGACCTTTTAAAGACAGAGTGCTGTGCCACCTCCCCCACCTCAACCAAGTGTCCTGGGCACCCCTACTCTCCCTACCCCACTTAGGGGAGGGAGAAAGCACTCCCATTGGGCTACTGGATGGAGGGGCGGGGGAATTGAGGAATAGCCTCAGTGAGTGCAGAGAGGGGAAGGGGAGTGACCTGAGCTTTCCACTCCCCTCTAGCTCTGCTGCCTGTGAGCTGCCCACCTTTCCCACAGTGCATTCCTGTTGGACTGCTGAGCAGAGAGGTGGGTAAAGTGAAAAAAATGTTGTCAGGCATGGTGGAGAGGGAGAAGGGAGAAACTCCTTCCTAGTCACTCTGCCTTTCTAGTAATAGACTTGGGTGGGGTGGGTGGCTATGTTGTATGTTCACAAAGAGCGCTCTGCATGCCCCCTTTGGCACCTGTGCCATAAGTTCACCATCACTGTTATAGGACATCCATGTTGAAATATCCATTAGATAGTGATGTGAGACTAGAGCTCTGAAGAGAGATTAGAAACTGAATATATACATATATGTGTAAAGATAATAAATACTTATGGGCACTAATGAAGTCATTAAGTGAGGGAGTATAATAGAGAGGAGGAGAGAGAAGTCCAGGACAGACTATCAGTGGAGCCAGCCAGGTAGGGGCATGATATAGATATTGATCCAGCAAATGAGCCCAAAAAAGTGTCATCAGATAAGAGAACAAAGAGAGAGCAGTGTCATTAAGATGTAGAGAAAAGAGAAAGAATCCTTAGGAGGAGAGGTTGGTTGGTCATGTGATATGCTGTAGGGAGTCCAAGAAGGATAAAGATCATATATATCAAGTATGAGAGCATTAATAAAATATAAAGAAAACCTTTTACAAGCTTTAAAATGGGAAGTAAAGACTTTTTTTTTTTAATTATGTGAATAAAAAGGAGTTAGGAAATCATCGAAATCCTAAATACATACATACATATGTGTATGTATGTATGTGTAGCCTACGTAGCACAGTGGATAGTGAACCTTGAGTCAAGAAATCCTGGGTTCAAATGCACCCTCAGACACTCGCTAGTTTTGTGACCCTGGACAAGTCACTTAACCTCAGTTGCCTATCCCCTTACTGCTTTTCTATCTGGGAACAGATACTTAGTATGAATTCTGGGACAGAAGGTAAGGGTTTTAAAAGTGGGGGAGGATCTTTAGACCAAGTGCATACTGCTTTAAAGTTATATCTGCTTATTATGATAACTCATATTTCTTTAACTTTGGGGGTGGAGGCAGGACCTGTGATCCTATTGGTGTCTCAGGAAGCTCTCTTAGTAAACAAGGAAACTTCAATTTACAAAAGCAGCTGGGCAGCTTATTTAGTTTTAGAGTGTGGCCTGGCTGGCATTGAGTGATCAAAAGGACTTGCCCAGGATCACAGAGACTGTATATGTCAGAGGTCTTTCTGTTTCTGAAGCCAGCTTTCTCAACATGACTCTTCTCCTGCAATCAGTTCCACTGTCCCTGACATCATTTACCTCCTCTGCTTGTGGCTTTTGTCATACTATTTACCCAGTCCTGGAATTGCCACCCCACTCTATGTAGACTTTTCATTTAAATCCTCCTCATCCTTTAAGGCCCTAATAATTTCTAATCATTAATATTTAAACTTTTGTAATTGTATCATCAGTGTTTCTCACAGTGCCCAGCACATAATAGAAGTCTAATAAATGATTGTTAATTGATTTAATTACTCTCTATTGTTTCTTCATGTATTTTATTTCAGTATTCTCTACTAGAATGTTAATTCTAGGATTTTTTTGAAAATCTCTTTTGCTAAAAGAGATGTTACAGCCTGGGTATATAATGCAACTTAATTATTTTTAGAATTAGATCTGATAATGATAGTACCTCACATTTATATGACTCAATTTTTCAAGATGCTTTCATATCTGTTACCTTGCTTTATCACCACTAAGTACAAAATTGGAGCAGGATGTAGCTTGTCCTGTTACCTTAGATCTGTGGTTCCAAAGTGGGGGCCATAGCTAGCTGGGGGAAGGCATTACTTGACCCTAAAAGATAAGTGATAAGCAAATCATAAGGTGAGAAGATAGATAGAATCTTATGTTTCCCCATGATAATCAATTGTGGGTAACTACAATACAACTCACCATCCCCTTTAATCATTATAATTAATCCCTGCCTTTACCTATGCCTTTCTTATCTTCACCCATCCTTACCCCTCAAGGCAGTTATAACCTTACCAAGATTCAGGCATTCAAAGCATCTACATAAATAAAATTCCATTTTCCTATAATTGTTCCCCACACACTGCCCTCTCTGGCTCTAGATCACTTAATGACTGATACAGTAATCCCAAGCAGCCCCTGTGCACCCAGTTCCTTGTAAAAAAAGCCACTCTGCCCCCCCCCCTTTTTTTTTTGCAGTTCAAATTAAGTTACTTAGTATGAGTCCCTATTGATAGGTTGCTCTCTTTGGAAAATATAAAGCATTATATAATTATTATCTGTTATTATTTTTTTAATAATATGGTCTTTTCCTAATTTTCCTATTTCTGTTAAGGGTAGCCTCAGTATCACAGCTTCTTTATCCTTGATTTCTTACTCAATGGAAACTGCTTGCTTCTTCTTCAAAATACTAATGATTTTTTAAATTGCCAAATCTAACCCCCTTTTCCCAGTCATCATCATTCTTGACCTCTCTATGGCATTTGACTCTGTTGCCCATATTCCTTTCATGGACACTTACCTTATCTGCCATGGCTTAATGAAAATGATGTGTCACTTGTTAAAACTCCTCTCTGCACACTTGAAAAACCTAGAGGCAGAATTTTTTTCTTACCATTCTAAATATCTTCCAAATGAAAAGTTTCTGAACACATTTGTTAAAAATACAAAATACAACAGCATTTGATTAGTTTTCAAGAATGACTGTTTGAAATCAGGGAAGATGGAAATTTACTAGCTGCATTTTAACAAAGACCTTTGCATAATTGGTAGATAGGAGTGAAAAATGAGTATCATGATTTTAGTAAGCACAGACAACTATGCATTTCTTCCATTTGGATCTACGTGTTTTTGTGATGTATCTTCTTCAACTGTGACAACCACTAAAGCCAAATATCAAAATAAACAGAACTTAGAACTAGACCCATGAGTTGCCATATCACAGAGTCTTAAAATATAACTTAAAATGAAACATAGTCTTTCATGTTCTCAACAAAATATTATATTTCAGTGACAGTAAATAGGTTTTTCTACCAACAAAATAATATTTACAAAATATTTTTATCTTTATGTAACTTTTAGAATATAGAATTATTCATGAAATAGTACCAGGTACATGATTTATAAAAATGTAAATATTCAGAGTGTAGTTTTTTCAGATGAGAGTAGATGATCAAAAAATAAAGGTTTGAAGACCCATGCCTTAATTAATGTGTTTCTGAATTCACCTAGTTGCCCTTTTGTTACACACTGACAAGAGTACAATTGCATTTCCTCAACTTAAGGCTGGATCTAAGAGACTGGTTCTTAAGGACAGGGGTTCAAACATAGGTGCTTACAAGGTCAAAAGTATGGGTGTCCCCAGAATCTGGGAGAGGGGAATATGTAAAAATAGTGTCTGTATCATGCTATGACCTCATCATGTGCCTCGCCAATGTTTTTCTTTCTATGCCCTATTTTTTCACTTCCTTCAATAAATAATTTTATTATTTTTTTCTATTTTTTTTTACCCTACCTTTCTCCTTGTAAGATTTCATTGTTGCAATATGTATGAGTCATAGTAGATCTTTTGAATGGAAGGATCCAAAGGGGTCATCTAGATGCCTTCTTGCTGTAAACACTAATATTGGTAAACACCAATAGAAACATGGTTATTTACAAAGTATTATTTTCTATTTTGGTTTTTTTATAAAAATACAGTATTTCTGTTATTCTGTGTGTTAAGTAGAGTTTTGTGGGATAACTTGGAAACCTAGCTCCCTTTTATAATATTGTTCCTGTGAAAAAAAATGTGTCCAAAGTCCCAAAGAAGAGTCATTTACAAATGAATTTTGGAGCATATTGGCAGCTAGAATTTCCTGTTTACAGAAACATTCGACTTGTAGTGAGAAATATATGAAAACATATGAAGAGGGGAAGTTGACAAAAAGTTAAAACATCTGACCCATGAAACCTTTTGGAAAAAATTACCATGTCCAATGTAGAAAATAGATTAGATTGATTTTGCTGAATTTAATGGCCAGAAGTAGGATCAGTGAGTAGAAGTTAAATGGAGGGAGATTTTGCTTATCTAACAGTAAACTTCCTAACAATTTCAGTTGTCCAAAAATGGAATGGTATATTTTGTAAAGTAGGAAGTTTCCTGTAATTCCAGTTCTTTGGATGAGTATTTTAGAAAATATTGTGGGAGGGAAATCTTGCTTCAGACATAGGTTGACTTCTAAGTTGTCTCTCAACTCTGATATTTCAGTGATTCTTTATGTTTTATAATTACTCATTTTTGTTTCATATTTAAGAATTACAATGATGCAAAAGGAACCATTGTCAACCTCTGAGCCATGTCATAAATAGGCCATTTCATTTGTTATTTTTACATGCTGTCTTTGCTAATACAATATATTTGTCAGTTTAAGAATTTAATAATTAAAAACCCTTTATACAAGAAAGATCTAACATCACCAGTAACCATGGTATGGTTTCAGATCTAGAGCCAGACATCCTAGAGAATGAAATCAAAAGGCCTTAGGAAACATTGCTAACAATATGGCTAATGGAGGGATGAAATTCCAACTGAGCTATTTAAAATCCTAAAAGATGATGCTGTTAGAGAGCTACACTCAAAAAAGTCTGTCCTTTCCTGTAGAAGGAACTGATGGAGTTGGAATGCCAACCATTGTACTTCATCTCCTTCATGAATTTTTTCTTGAATATGCAATATGTGTCTTCTTTCACAACATAAAGAACATGGAAATATGTTTTGCATGATAACACAGGTAAAACTTATATCGATTGCTGCCTTGGTAGGGAGGAGGAGATGAAGGGAGAGAGAGAATTTGGATCACAAGATGTCAGAAAACATGTTAAAAATTGTTTCTGTATGCAATTATGAAAAAATACAAAAGGAAAAAGGGAAATGCTGCACTTAATATACCAGCATATTTAAAAAACTCATCAGTGGCCACTGGATTAGAAAAGATTAGTTTATATTCCAGTCCTAAAGAAAGACAATGGCAAAGCATATTAAAATTTTGAAGCAATTGTGCTCATCTCATATGCCAACATGTTTATGCTTGAGATTTTGCAAGCTGGACTTTAGCAATATGTGAACTAAGAATTATCAAAAGTACAAGTTGGTTTTCAAAAGGTAAAGGAACTAGAGACTAGGTTTCTAACATTTACTTACGGAGAAGGCAAGGGAGATCCAGAAAAGCATTTACAAAGAGAGGAAATTAAGGCAATCATTAAAAGTTACTTTGCCCAATTATTAGGCAATAAATATGTCAATGTAGGTGAAATGGGTGAATATTTACAAAAATATAAATAGCCTAGATTAACAGAAGAGGAAATAGAATACTTAAACAATCCTATCTCAGAAAAAGAAATTGAACAAGCCATCAAGGAACTCACTAAGAAGACACCCCAAGGCCAGATGGACTCACAAGTGAATTCTATCAAACATTCAAAGAACAACTAATTCCAGTACTATACAAACTATTTGACATAATAAGCAAAGGAGTCCTACCAAATTCCTTTTATGACACTAATATGGTACTGATTCCAAAGCCAGGCAGACCAAAAACAGAGAAAGAAAACTAAAGATCAATCTCCTAGATGAATATAAGTGCAAAAATCTTAAATAGAATACTAGCAGAAAGATTCCAGTAGGTTATCCTGAGGATTATTCACTATGATCAGGTGGGATTTATACCAGGAAAGCAAGGATAGCTTAATATTAGGAAAACCATCCATATGATTGACTGTATCAACAACCAAACTAACATAAATCTCATGATTATCTCAGTAGATGCAGAAAAAGCCTGTGACAAAATACAACACTCATTCCTATTGAAAACACTAGAAAGTATAGGAATAGAAGGGCCTTTCCTAAAAATAATAAACAGTATATATTTTAAATAATTAGCAAGCAACATCTGCGATGGAGATAAGTTAAAAGTCTTTCTAGTAAGATGAGGAGTGAGGGGTGAGGCAATTGACCCCATCTCTTCCTGGCAATTGAGGGAGAAGAAATGGAAGCAGTGCCAGATTTTATATTCTTGGGTTCAATTATCCTTGCAGATGGTGGCCATAGCCATGAAATTAAAAGACACTTAAGCCTTCAAAGGAAAGCCATGGCAAATCTGGACAGCATACTAAAAAGCGGAGACAACACCTTGCTGACAGAGTTTTGTGTTGTCAAAGGTGTGTTTTTTCTATTAGCAATATACAGCTTTCAGAGTTGGATTAAAAGGACATGTAAGTAATGCAGAATCAGTGCTTTTGAATTATGATACTGGAAAAGACTTTTGAGAGTTCTTTGGACAGCAAAAAAATCAGATCAGTCAGTACTTAAATTAATTCTGACTATTCACTGGAAGATCAAATATGTTTTCCACGTAATCAGAAGACAGGACTTGTTGGAAAAGACCCTGGTGTTAGGAAAGATTGAAGGCTAAAGCAAAAGGGGATGGGCAGAGCATAAGATGGATAGAGTGACATGGAAACAACAAACATGATCTTGGCCTGACTTCATGAAATGGTTGAGGACAGATGGTCCTGGCATGCTGTGGTGGGATCATGAAGAGTAGAACACATCTGAATGGCTGTTCTTCAGAACAGCAATCCTCAGTGCCTTGTTCAGCATTTGGTTCATAGCTACATTCTGAAAAAAAAAAATGCTTTGTGAAATAGTCTAACTATATGTTATGTTTATCATGTATGTATATACCAACACATATGTATTAATCATGACAAGGTGGTATATTTTATTCAATAATAGAGATAGGGACTACATTTATGATTTCATAAGTAGAAGGAACTCCCATGTAAGGATACTCCCTCTACTCAATCCAGTTTAGCAACTTCTCTGCAATTCATGGTCTTAGAAGGTAGCCTAGGTCACTAAAAGGTTAAGAGGTTTACTCAGGTCTTTCCAGTTTCAAGCTTGTCTCTTTATCTACTACATCACAGAACCTACTTAATACAGATGTGATCATCTTCTATTTAAAAATTGTCTCAAGTTTTTGCTTCAAGGTACTACATAAGTTAAACTAAGCTGTCAAAAGACAGTTAATCACCAAATGGACATACTGTGAATCTCGATCTGGCTAGGGCTCTATAAGCTACAGCAGGAGGGCAAAATCCAGCTCTTGGAATGGTCTAAATTTTTTAAAATACAAAAAACTTCATTTTTAAATGTAAAAACCATTCTTAGCTGGAAGGACTGTACAAAAACAGATCATATATGGACCATACTTTGTTGACCCTGTTGGCTAGTATGTTTCTTTGAAACAGAAACAGTAATTTCATTTAATCACTGTATTCCAGTGTCAGGTGTGAAGACTGAGGTAGAAACACTAATTTTGTCAGATATAATTTAACTTAACATCTCATAAGGGATCATTTATAAAATTTTTAAAAATATTTAGCTCATTTATCAATTTGTATAATTATATTCATGCAATGAAGCAATTTATTTGTCTTCTTAAAACCATGTAAATGGTGTCAAATTCATTTTAAAGAATAATTCTAAGCTCATGGAAATGTAGAGATGGAAGTAACTTTGGAAGATCCCTTAAGTTATGTTTATTACTTTTTTCCAGGAGCACAACAAAGAAAAATAACTAGGATCTAGGAGTACCGAGTGGAGGCTAAGTTACTAATGATTGCCACTGTCCAAAAATTTAAGATTTTTCAAGGAAAGATATTATATAGCCTCACTCAGAAGCATTTCCTAGTTTTTTTTTAATCAATCTTCTGTTTTTCATGTAAGTTGAAAAGGACCTTAGAATTCTCTAGTCCACTTTCCTAACTTGAGGTGCTTTAAGGGAGGCCATAAAATTGGGTGAGAGAAAAAAATTACACCTATAATTTCACCAACATTTATTTCCTATATAATTTCCATGTATTTTAGACATTTGAAAACATTCATCTGAAAAGGAGTTCATGGGCTTCACTGAGCTGCCAAAGGAGTCCTAGAAACAAAACAGCCAGTAAAAGCCCTCTCTGCTCCAATCTCTTCATTTCAGAATGGTTTATTTCAGCAAACATTTCAGAGAAAACGATTGCATTTCAGATGAATGTTTCAAATGCCTAAAATACATGGTGATTACAAAGGAAATAGATGTTAGTGAAAATAAAGGTGTAATTTTTAAAAAACCTTTGGCTACAAGAAGAGTAAATAGCAGAGCAGAGATTTGAATCCAGTCTTTTGACTCCGGTCTAGATTTCTTTTTCCAATAGCATGCTGAGTGCTTTAAAAAAAAATTCACAATGCCCTAAGTCACTCTTGTTTAGAGAAATGCAAATTAAAACAAGTCCAAGGTATTATTTTATACCTATCAGATTGGCCAATATGAAAGAAAAGGAAAATAATAAATATTGGAGGAAATATGGGAAAATTGGGACACTGATGTAGAGTTGAGATCTGATTTAGCCTACTGGAGAGTAATTTGGACCTATACCCATGAGGCTAGAAAACTATGATACCTTTTGATCCAGTAATACCACTACAAGGGCCATATCCCAAAGAGATTTTTTTTAAAGTATGAAAACTCAACATTAGCCTGTACCCTTCTTTTTGTTGGCAGGATAAAGGGGGTGGGGAGGGAGGAGTTACATATTGAGTTTGAAAATATTCTCTGATTGAATTTGGTTGCAATTCAACCCCACCCTTTGATTGAATTAAGAACAAAGTCTAGGTGCTTATCTGTCAACAGACTACTTTAATGGTAGGACCTGTGCACTCTGGAGGGATGCCAGAGGCCTTCCTGGAGCCTGGAAGATGCTTGCCTCTTGTCTTATGTGATTCCTGGCATCTAGAAGACCTGCCTCTGATCCAGACTGAGATCGGAATCTGCCAAATCAGAGGGGTTCATAAAAGTGATGTCACAAATAACTTAAAAGGGATTTGGAGAAAGGAAAGAGGGCTCTTTGGCTAGGAATTCAGAGGGAGAAGGTATTGGGCTGGCAGCTCTGGTACTTGGCAGAGGTTTGATAAAGGAATGGCCAGCCACACATGGCAAGAGGCCTTTTCTTTCTCCCACCCACATTAATCTATTTAATAAATAATTATAAATTAAGATCTCATCTCTGGAGAATTTTAGTTTTAACAAAGGGAAAATGACCTATTTGTACAAATTATACAATGGTAGCAAAGAATTGGATATTATGGGGTTGTCCATCAGTTGGGAAATAGCTGAACAAGTTGTGGTATAAAATCGTAATGGAATATTCTTATGCAATAAGAAATGACAAAACAGAATGATTTTGGAAAAACCTGGACTTACATGAACTGATGAAAAGTGAAGTGAGCAGAACCAGAAGAACATTGTACATTCTAATAGCAATATTTTATGGCAAATGTCTGTGAATGACCTATTATTCTCAGCAATGCAGAGATAATCCCAGAGACTCAGGATGAAAAATGCAATCTGCCCTCTGAGAAAGAACTGATGTAAGTTGAATGTAAACCAAAACATACTGTATTTCACTTTCTTTTTCTCTTTTTTTTCTGTTTGAGATCTCTTCCACAAAATGACTAATATAGAAAAATGTTTTACGTGATTGCACATATAAAATCTACATCAGATTGCTTACCATTTCAGGGAAGGGGAGAGGAGTGGGAGGAGCTAAGGAAAAGGAGGGTGGGAAAGAAGGAGAGAATTTCAAAACTCAAAAAAATTTTTAAATGAATGGTAAAAATTGCTTTTACATATAATTGGGGAGAAAATAAAATATTATTACTAGAAATTTTACAGTTATAGTTTTGCTCTTACACAGTAATAGTCACTTTGCCCCTTACTCCTCCAGTGCTTAATTAGACAATTTTACAGTTCTGGTCTGCATTTTTTTAAAATGCTTCATGAATTAAAAAAAAAAAAACAACCATATTTGCTCACCTTGTCATATGCAAATTTATGCACTCCCTAAAAAAACTAGATGTTTGGGGAGTAGTTAAGTGGCTTAGTGGATTTAGAACCAGGTTTAGAGGCAGGAGTTTCTGGATGGTAATTTGGCCTCAGATACTTCCTAGCTGCGTGACCCTGAGCAAATCATGTAACCCTCATTGCCTAATCCTTATTGCTCTTCTGCCTTGGAACCAATATACAGTATTGATCCTAAGAAAGAAAGTAAGAGTTTTTCTAAAAAGTAGAAGTTTAGTCATGACTATCAGGTTTTAAATTATTTTAAAGCAAAACATAAACACTCACATGTATATTTTAGTATGTGGCTCATGAGAGCTTCCTGGTTTGTGTTTAAGCCCTGGTCAAAAAAAGTTCAATTTCTAGAGTTCACTGAATTTGCTATGACTGACTTAATCATTTCACTAGCTAGCCATTTTGTATGGCAGTTCAATATTATGTCAACATGTAAAGTAAACTATAGCTCTTTCAAGAAGTTTGTTGTTTTTTTTTTTCTGTTCTGGATATAGAGTTACTAATGATAGCCAAACAAATCTTATGTTGTAATAGCTCTGTAAATCCATCCTAGATTGAACACCTAAATCACAAAACTGACACTAGTGTAAATAACATTTTCTCTCACCTCTCACAAATTTTTCTCTTTAAATGTTCCCATCGTGCAGTTATATCCCATGGAATCTCATCAATTTTTCATTTTGGTCTTTAGGAAGTCCTTGAATTTTTGAATACTTATTCCTTTTTTAGAGGTCCTTATCAATACATTAACATTGTATAAGGTTCTCCCCTTTTGTCTTCTTCCATCTATTAATTATTCTAAGCCAGTGGTTCCCAAACTTTTTTGGCCTGCCGCCTCCTTTCCAGAAAAAATGTTACTTAGCCCACTGGAAATTAATTTTTTAAAAATTTTAATAGCAATTAATAGGAAAGATAAATGCATCTGTGGCCATCACTGCCCCACTGGCTCGCGGTAGCACCCACTTTGGGAATCACTGGTCTAAGCATTGGTCCATTTTCTACTTATTGTTGTTATCAATATGATCATATCTGTATGTATTTCTTTGCTTTTATCTTGCATTAATCTTTTCTTTCTATCTTTTTTCACCAACTCAAGGAAAAGAAAAGGAGCATAATGTGATACAGAGAGGGGGGCATAACAGTTTTGCAGGCTTTTGCAGAGTTCTTATGTCAGTTAAGAAGTTTTAGAATCTTGGGAACAGTTTCAGTTGGTCCTGGGAACTCATGCAGGGAACCAGGGTCCAGCTGAGCTCCTTCTGGAGATTGAATCCTGGCCTAGATTTGCAGTTTCCTTTGAGATTTGTTAATTTAGCTAAATCTTTTGAATCTTCCTACCCTACCTTATTACTACCTTCATTTCCCCTACCTGAATGTCTGAGAAGAGTGAATAGGAGATTGGATCTGAGAGTTAGTTCAAATCTGTGATATTTTAGTCCTACCCTTGCAACAAATTATCTATTGTGTCTTTGTATCCAACTTCCTAACCCCTTTTGATTTCAAAATCACCTTGAGAGCTGAGTAAAGGCAGGTCCTTTCTCAGTCTCACATTCCAGCTTCCCTTCCCCCACCTGAGGTTTCTCTATGCGGCTATTAGGGCTTCCTTGTATCCTCTACCCTGCCAATTTATCCTAGAAGATAATAAACCCCATTTGTGTTTAAACAAGACCTTTTGGCTACTTCATTAGTTAATTAGTAAGAGAGGGAGGAAGAGAAAGAAGAACAACATATATCTGCAGTTTGAGAGAGGTGGAGGGTATCAATTTTGAAGGAAGTGTAACTTCAATACTAGTCCCTTCCTGTGAAACTGATTAAATCCTGAAGTCAGTTTCAAGCTGTCGTGGTTGACTTTAACTTGGCTCTGTAAAGTGTCTCTTACTTGAAGGGATCAGTCTATTTCCCTTCAGTGTTTGTCTTTAACCTAAGTCCCAGTCTGTATTTCCCTGCTGCTGTTTGCCTGCCTAGATTAATTCAGTCCTCTCCCTCACAACCCTTGTTACCTCAGTGTTATTTTCCTTAAACTCAGACATCCCCTTATTTCTCCTCCACCTCAATTACCTTCCTTTATCATTGAACCTTCCTCATCCACTATATTGCCTTAACTTCCCTACTACCTAGACTATTCCCTTAATTACCTCCAGCCTTGGGTCCCTTGCCTTGTCTTATTTCCTGATCCTACCAGTTATTACCCCTAGCTTCCGCCTCATATTACATCCTACAAATCCCCTTATTACATCTTTCCAAATTCACCTATTACATCTGGCAAGATATATAACAAAGCTGTATGAATAATAAAATGTACACTGATTAGAAGCTCTCTTCCTACCAGAACCTTCTTTCATAGTGGTATATTCTTTTGGCCACCTGCATCATAGCTGATACATTCATCCTTTCTAATGCATTACATGTAGTTGTTGAATGAGTAACACTTGACTAGAAGGGATTTTGAATATTGATGCTTATACAATCTGAGGCACATGAATCTGTGCTTCCTTTTAGTATTTTTCAATTCAGTTCAACATTTATTATAGAAAAAATAGATTCCAGAGACTAAACTTCCTTCAATGTTAGGAAATTCTTCCTTACATCTATACACAGTTCCTGATACTATAGTTTAAGGCCATTTACTCTCTTTAGGACAGGTAGAGAATCGCTAATCAGAATCAGCATCCTCTCTATAATAATCCTTAATCCAGATGGAGACAATGCCCCCCCAACTGAAGCCTCTCTTTTCCAAGCTAAATTATTTAGTATCTTTAACCTTCTCACAAGGAAAAGATAATTTTCTTCCCTTTAAACATTTTTGCC
The DNA here is from genome assembly GCF_016433145.1 of Gracilinanus agilis. NCBI lineage: Eukaryota > Metazoa > Chordata > Mammalia > Didelphimorphia > Didelphidae > Gracilinanus > Gracilinanus agilis. Next base: position 473,897,037 of record NC_058130.1, on the reverse strand, counting down.
ATTTTTCTGAATCCATTCCAAGTTCTCTTCATCTCTCTTTGCTTTTCAAAATGAAAACAAGGAAAAGCTAATCAGATGTAGCAGTAAAGGGATATGCTTAAAATATTGTAAAGTAATTACTATTTTTTAAACTATTACTAATAGAATTAATATTCTGTTAAATTATTAAATTTAGGTTTGAATTTTCTTTAGATAAAAACAAAGTTTTCTGATTATGGTTTGTCTCACATTTCGAAGCTTCATGAGTCATAAGATTAATAAGATGAATTTTTTATGTATTCTCACACAAAATATCCCCAAAACTTTCATAGATATCTCTTATGATAATAAGAAAGGAATAAAGCTAATCCTGGCTGTTTTATACCCACTACCTAATTAATCTTTGTCATGTACAGCTCTAATAATTATATCAGTACCTCCAATTATTTCCCATTGTATACTAAGTAAAATCCAAAATCCTTGTCCTGATATTCAAGTCCCTTCATAATATGACCTCAGCTTACCTTTCAGACCTTAGTTCCTACAAGTAATTTCCATAGCCTTTTCCTCTTAGAAATTCATCTCTGGGGGCAGCTGGGTTCAGTAGAATGAGAGCCAGGCCTAGAGATAGGAGGTCCTAGGCTCAAATCTGGCCTCAGACACTTCCCAGCTGTGTGACCCTGGGAAAGTCACTTAACCCCCATTGCTTAGCTCTTACCATTTTTCTGCCTGTTTCTAAGAAGGAAGGTAAAGTTTTAAAAAATAAGAAATTCTCCTCTGATATCCTTGCAAGTCCAAAAACCACTTGGACATTGCAAGTCCCTTATTCAATAGATTATTTATGACACACCTATATGTATAAGACATCATCCTTGTTTTGGAACATGAAAGCTATCAAGAAGATGGCAAAGAGAGTTGAAACTATGAGAAGCAGAATCTATGTGGAGATAAGCTGAAAGAAGAGAATTATTGGAGGGTGAGGGGCAACAAGCAATCTTCCAATTCTGAAGGACTAGCATATGGAAAAAGAAATGACCTTTTTTCTGCTTGACCCAAGAGTACATTACTAGGATCGATGCATTGAAATTGCTGAGAGGAATTTAAGTTTAAGGAAAAACTTCCCAACAATTAGATCCATCTAGAAACAAAATGGGCTGCCTCAAAGTCGAGGCTCTCAAGCAAGTTTGTGGATGCTGAAGAGTAGATTTATGTTTCAAGAAGAATTTGGACTGGATTGCCTCTGATGTCTTTTCCAACCCCAAGTCTCTGATATCCAACAAAATGACTTGCACCTCTTTCTCCTGGTGTTACTCTTCTAATCCAAACTCTCCAAGCTCATTTGATAAAATTTTTCTCAATATATAAAGTTATTAGATGCTGTAGGTTACCTGGAGTTTGCAACCTTTGACAAGTGTATTGTGTTTTTTATAGGTTACTTTCTGATTCCAGTCAGCTTGAGATTTTAGGAAAAGCAAGATCTTACCTTAAACAGAAGAAGTATCAGGAGGTGGTAAGGGTTGTACACATTCCTTTATTTTTGAAAGTCTTATACATGCGGCCATTACTACCCTTGGAGAGCAGATAATAGAACTCTGTTGAGCTCTAGAAGGGAGAAGTATATTCTGTGTGACATCATATTTCTTTCTTATTGGGGAGCAAACAAATAATTACATTTATTAAGTGGTTCTTTCTTTATATCCCAACTAAACTGTATTATAAGATTTTTGTGTTTTAGCTTTGGAACCTAAGTCTCTAATGTAACATCATTTCTATAGGAAAATACATGAGTTAGAAAAAGAAAGCAATTTACCAAAATCCTTTTGGAAAGCAACCAAACCAGCTTGGGACTGTCTGTTTATGTCTGAAGTCAAAGACAGATACATAGCAGAACCGTGCTTTCATTTCCTCTATTTTCTTGGATTTTTCTTTCCCTTAATAATCCCATACTTCAAAAGTAGGGAACAATCCTATTTCATTCTCAAAAAAAGAGAACTACTTTGTATTTCTATGTAATTTTTTAAAAATGAGATCATTTTGTTTTGTAGTTTTTGAAATTTATGAATATCTTTTAAGTCTAAACAACCTTTACACTGATGTCAAAAGGACTAAAATGATACCTGTTTTGTCATTCTATATATTTTAGGATGGGAATGAGCCTTCATTACTTTTTATACTTTCTGGAAATGGGACTGTTTTCAAGTTGACAAATGTTAATTTTAGAGTATTATGAAATGGAATGACACTCTGTCACCCCCATTAACTGTGAGTTTTCCTTGAGGCTCTATGTTTAGCACATGTCTGGGGTTCAGTTATCATTTCTTTGCAGATTTCTCTTCTGACCCCAAGTTCCACATCACCGTCTGACTATTGGCTATTTCAAACAAGAGAGGAAGCTCCGACTTAGAAGTTTAAAACAGAACTCATTGCCTTCCTCTCTAAATGTATTCTTCTGAACTTTCTCATTACTGTCCAGGGCATTCTCATTCATCCAGGCTTGCGGTGTCCTTGTTACACTTGGCTTCTTACTCTCACTCACCTAGCACATACCAGATCTTGTCCTGTCTACCTCATGATGTCTCTCAGAATTCCTACCTCTATGCTCCCACAGCCACCTCCCTGGTTCAGGCCTTCATCTCCTCTCCTCCAACCATTGCAACTACCTCCAGATTGCTTCCCCCCCTCACATCCCTCTCCAGTCTATCATCTACCAACTCCTAGAGCAGCGATGGCAAACCTTTTAGAGATGGAGTGTTGGGCCCCTCACCCTCTCCCAGAGGCCCAGTGCTATGCCAGCCACCCCATGCCTCAAAACTCCTCCTCTCCCCTCCCTCCTTTACCCCACCCGGGGTGGGGGGCAGAAGCTCTCCCATTGGCTGCTAGGCAGGGGGGAAGGTGATGAAAGGTATATGTGGAGAGGGCACCCACTTCAGCTGTGTGCCATGCTGTGACCTATAATCCCCTCCATCCTAGCTCCTCTCCAACCTCACCACGGGAATCACCTTCACCACAGAGAAAACAGACTGCTGGCTGCCCCACACCACCCCTTCTCCCCAGTGCTTTACCCCAGACAGGGGAAGGAGGAAGTGACCCCATTGGCTCCTGGGGAGAGGGATGAGGGAAGTGAGGAATGGCCTCAGGTGCATGGAGAGGGAGAGGGGAGCAGTTCTGCCACTAGTCACTCTGGCTTTCTAGTAAGGAACTCTGGTGGGTGAGGGCAGGCATGCCCACAGAGAGGATTCTATGTGTCCTTTTTGGTACACATGCCATAGGTTCACTATCATGGGTCTAGAGTGATCTTTGTAATGCTCAGACCATGGCATTGCTGATTTTTTAATCTCCAGTGGCTCCCTGTTTCTATTAGGGCCAAATGTCTATGCCTCTGTTTGGCATTTAAAGCTTTCACGTTCTGGGTCCAGGCTTCTTTTTCTTTACATACCATGATGTAACCCAGCTGGCTCCTTTCTACACACCTATACCTCCATTACTTTGTACTGGCTGTCTGCAGTGCACAGAATGGTCTCCTCCAACTCCCACTCTTAGAATCTCTACTTTACACCAAGATTCAGCTCTAAAGATTCATTCTGCAGGAGACTTTTTCTAGTCCCCAGCCACCCTCAGCCTTCTCTCTAAGATGATTTTGTTTCTAGCTTTTTTTTTTTAAACCCTTACCTTCCATCTTAGAATCAATCCTGTGTATTGGTTCCAAGGCAGAAAAGCAGTAAGGGCCTGGCAATGGGGGTTAAGTGACTTGCCCAGGGTCACACAGCTAGAAACATTTGAGACCAGATATGAACCTCAGACCTCCCATCTCCAGGCCTGGCACTCTTATCTCCTGAGCCACCTAACTACCCTTCTTGTTTCTGTCTATATATAGATGTATATAGATAGATTCTCTATATAAATAAATGTATGTCCATTATTTATATTATAAACCTAAACATGTATATATATATTTTCCCCTGAAAGAATGTAGGAGTAGATGGCCTAGGTAAGAGAGGATGAGAACCTGAACTGTGGGAGCAGAGAGGTGGGAATGAATACAAGAGACTTTTTTTTCCACCTTTTAAAAAAATTTCCCTAGTCAGTATCTGGTTGACAGGGAGCACTTCATAATTGCTTGTTGACTGCTGGATTATTAATTTTCATTTCTTGCAGTTTGTAGAATAATTTAGATTCTCCATGATTTTGGCATTAGACATATCTTTATTTGTCACATGTGGTGTGACACACCAAGAAAGTAGATTAGCAAAATCTTCAAGTCTAGCTCAACTTTGTTTATCTTTACAATGACTTTTGTAGGTTTAAAGACTGACCTAAGGATAGGCAAATATCCTCTTATCCCTTTTTCCTTTCTATTCCTCTCACCCCCATTTGTCTCAAATTGCCTAGCCTTATTGCTCTTCTTTCTTGGAACCAATACAAAGTATTGATTCTAAGATGGAAGGTAAGAGTTAAAAACAAACAAACAAATAAATAAATAAATGAATAAATGAATAAATATATATATATATACATATATATATACACACATATACAATAGATAATACATAGATATGATTGGATAATATCCAAAAACAAAATTTAAGGAATGAAAAAGAGGAATGTGTTGGGAGGAGGAAGAGAGAAATAGAATAGGGCAAATTAACTCACATAAATGAGGCATGAAAACTTTTTGCAGTGGAAAAAAAAATGGAGGAAATAGGGAAAGGAGCACTTCAACCCTATTCTCATTGGAATTGGCTCAAAAAGGGAGTAACATACATACTCAATTAGGGATACAAATCTGATTTATCCTATAGGAGTGAAAGGGGATGAGAGAATGGAATGGCTGATAGAAAAGAAGGTAAATGGGGGTTGGTAGTGATCAGAAGCAAAACACTTTTGAGGATGGACAGAATGAAAGGAGAAAAAGTCTTGAGATCTATCTATCATCTCCAGATAATCTAATAAAGACAGCTTAGTTGATAAGGAAGTAAAGGGACGTGGGAGATCTTTCTGTTAGCTCATAGCTGCTTCTTCCAGCTCTCTCTTGCAGCATGGAGTTTATTATATATACTTCAAGACTCATTTCACACAAAAGAACCCCTCTGAAACTTTGTGTTTGCACAGAAACACAAATTATGTCACATCAAAACACAATAAAGTTATAGTTTTACAAAGAATTTTCTTATGAAGATAATGCCGGATGAGAAAAAGTCTCAAGGTTAAAAATGAGCCTCACTTTATCTAAAAGTTATTTTGCCTGATCTTGCCACTCCGTGACCTTGGGATGCCTGCAGCAGTTAGAGAGATATACCCACAGCTGCACCTTTACTCTGATGAGTGAAAAAAGGCTGTTAACTCATTAAGTGCTGGTTTACTAAGAACTTAAAGTTTTCCTAGAAGCTATAATGTTTTTCAATAAGAAAAGGTATGGATCATAAAAGGAGTCAAAAGAGGAGTCTCAGATTTTCATCTGTTTAAGACTCTGTTTCTCTTATTGGCCTCCCACAAAAAAGTAGGATAAATGGAGGAAAATAGGGTTGAGGGTAATATACAGCAATCATAATAGTGTAAAAATTTTTGTTTATAAGTCTTCTCTAATAAAGGCCTGAATTCTCAAATACATAGAGAAATGAGTCAAATATGTAAGAACACAAGGTATTCCCCAATTAATTAATGGTCAAGAGATATGAACAGATAGTTCTCAAAGTAATTAAATCTATCTTGTAGTGATATGAAAAAATGCTCTAAATCACTATTAATTAGAGAAATGCAAATTAAAATAACTCTGAGGTACTATCTCACATCTATCAGATTGAGTATTATGATCAAAAAGGAAAATAACAAAACTTGGAGGGGAGAGGATGTGAAAAAATTGAGACACTAAAAAGCACTGTTGAGGGAGTTGTAAATTGATTTGGTCATTAGAGAGAACAATTTGTATTTATGTCCAAAGGGCTATATAAAGATAGTACATACCCTTTGTCCCAGCAATACCACTACTAGGTCTGTATTCCCAAAATCTAAAAGACAAAAAGGAAAAAGACATATATACGATATATATATATATATATATGTATATCGAAAAGAGCTGTTTTAAATATATATGTAAAGCAGCTCTTTTTGTGGTGGCAAAGAATTAGAAAGTGAGGGGATACCCATCGTAGTATATGATTGTATTGGAATACTATTGTGCTATACAAAATGACAAGCAGGAGGATTTCTGAAAAAACCTAGGACTTACCTGTACTGACTCAGAATGAAGTAAGCAGAACTAGGAAAACATTGCACACAGTGACTTGAATAATGTGCAGTGAACAACTAAATAACTTGTTTATTCTCAGCAATATAGTTATCCAAGATAATCCTAAAGAACTTGTGATGAAAAATGCCATCTGCTTCTAGAGAAAGAACTGAGGCTGAATCCAGACCAAAGCATACTGTATTTCACTTTCTTTCTTCATTTTCTTTTTTGAGTTTTTTCCACTAAAGGATTAATATGGAAAAAATTTTTACATGATTATACATGTAAAATTTATATTGTATTGCTTACCATCTCATTGAGGAGGGAGAAAGAGAAAGAATTCAGGAACCAAAATTTTTAAAAGATTTTAAAAGTTGTTTTTACCTTTAATTGGGAAAAAAAGTAATGTATTTTCAGATTTAAAAAAAATGTTGATAACTCTATTTCAATAAAATTGATTTTCCTTGTTAAAAGAAAAAAATTCTTACATTCTCAAGTTAATACCTGAAAAATATCTCTTCCATACAATTTATCTGAAATCCTACCTCCTACATGAGTCCCAAATGAGTCCTATCACCAATACTATATGTAGATTGATGAGTCTACCCATAGGCAAGAGTTATTTAATTGTCCTGTTTCCTAAGTCCAGGAGTGTCCCAAAGATTGCCAGTTAATTTCCTTAATAAGTACCCATTATGTCCTTGATTAAGTGGCTAGATTATTCACTTGGAATACGTACTCCATTCTTGTGTCCCCCACTGAATACTTACCAGTGATTTCACTCTCCCCTCACAAAATATTCTCCCTTTTACTAAGTATTTAATTTTAAAAAATATTTAATAAGTATAAGTCAAGCAAAACTAATCAACGCATTGCCTGTGTGTGAAGTTCTATGCCTTCTTCCATACTGCCGTTTCTTTGTCAGAAGTAAGAGATCTGTTTCCCTTGTTGTGTCTGAAGTCACTGTTAGTCACTGAATTGAGAAGTATACTCCAGAGAATGATATTAAATTCATTATATACCATCTATGCATAAATGGGCAACCTTTTTTTCTCTTAAAGGGCAATGGTGGGGGCAACTGGGTGGCTCAGTGGATTGAGAGCCAGGCCTAGACATGGGAAGTCCCAGGTTCAAATCTGAACTCAAGACACTTCCTAGCTGTGTGACCCTGGGCGAGTCACTGAACCCCAATTGCCTAGCGCTTACTGCTCTTCCGCCTTGGAACCAATACATAGTACTGACTCCAAGACGGAAAGTAAGGGTTTAAAAAACAACCAAAAAAACAAAACAAAACAAAAAAAGGGCAATGGAGAAGTTCGTGCTTGATACCAGCAAGTTGAAATATGTCACAAATTAAGAATTACATATTATACAGGAGAAGTGTAATTAAGTATGCTGTCAGAGAGATGAATGACTGGAAGAAAAAAAGAAAAGATGGACTGGTCATGTAGTGAGAGTGAGAGATAACCAGTGGATAGCCCATATGCTGCATTGGTGCTTTTTTAATGTCAGAAGAATGAAAGAAAAGCCCTTAGCACATAGGATGATGGGCCTTGCCCTCAAGGGAAAATTAATGGGAGAATTTGGACAACAGTCGAATGAGATGGGCAGATGTAGATAGGTTATGGTTGCTATTTCTGGCAAGACTATATACATCTGGTTTTAGATCCAATATGAGGATATAAATTAATTACATTTGACCTAATTCTATCCACGTCACGTTCTATTTGTTTTTCTTTTTCCTTTAGATCTCTCTTTGCAAGAAGCTGATTCACCTTGCACTAGAAGGCTTGTCATATTACCACACTTATGACAGATTCTTTTTGGGCATCAGTGTTGCTTTGGGTTTTATTGGATGGATATCTTTTGCTGCTATAATGATTATCAAATCTCATTCAAGTCTTACAAGAAATGTTGTTAAAGGTGGAAAGGTAGGTTTAACGCCTATAAAAGGCATTATTGTCAGATAAGGTGGACTCAAGTTTAATCCAATCAGTGGCTGTTTCTTTTGTACCTGCTATGCCCAAGTCACTGGGCTAGGTACTAATTTTGTCTTAATCCTCTATTCTGAAATTTACTCATAGCTCTATTTCCCAATCTAGAAAAATAAATGATAATTGTTCTACAACATGAGGATATTGATAGAGAACATAATATATTTTTAACACAAACGTCTTACCTAATGAGTAACATACCACTCCATCCTACACAACACTGCCCAAATAATCTTTTTTTTTTTTAAATACTCTGTTGATGCTTTTCTTTTTTTATCCCACTGATATTTCTCAGTGATTCTACTTTCCTTTCACAAAATACTCTTCCTTTCAATAAGTAGCCAAGCAAAACTAATCAACACACTGGACACTGGCAGTTGTGTGAAGTTGTATGCTTTATTCCTGCCTATTATCTACTGTTTCTTTGTCAGAAGGAGATCTGTTTCCCTTGTCATGTCTGAGGTCATTGTAAGTCACTTCCTTGATCAGTGTTCTAAAGTGTTTCATTGTTATTTTCTATACATGATTGTGGTCATTGTGTAAACTCTTCTCTTCTACCTCAGTAATTGTCTAAAAATAGAATTCTAATCTTGTCATTCTTCTGTCTTAAAAACCAGTGCCGATTTCTAATAGCCAAGCAAATTCATCTGATCTTCTTCATAATCTGTCACAACCTGGCCTCAACTGATTTTTTTTTTAACCTAACCTCAAAAAGTTCTACTACGGATTCTGAAATATACCACTTGCTTTTTATGAACACACTTTGCTATCTCCTTACCTTTTCTCTTGGAGTTCCTTTCTTCTCAATTTTTGCCCATTCAAATCCTACCTATTCTTCAAGGCCCATCTCTGATGGCAACCCCTACATATGCAGCCTTTTCTAATCCCTAGAAATGAATGAGTTACCACTCAATTTTGGTTCTTTTTCTATACTGACTTATACAGTACTTATGTACTAGCTAGAATTATAATTACTCATGTATTTGCTTTATCCTTCCAGTGAGTTGGTAAGGCCCTTGAGGGAAGAGACCAAATCTTTTTTTTTTTTTTTTTTTTTGACTCATACCTTCTAACTTGCTCAGGATCAGTGCCTGAGGCCAAATTTGAATCCAGGAGTTCTAGACTCCTGGCCTAGCACTCTATCCACTGAGCCACCTAACTGCCCCAAGGGACTGTGTCTTTACTTATCTTTATATTACCTGTTGGGTCAAGCACAGTGACTTTAATATAGAAGATGCTCCAAAAATAATTGCTTGAATAAATTAAGATAGGTGAAATATTACTAAATAAAAGATTAAAATAAGCCTAAGAAACTATTTTCAGATTTGCAAATGTTAAAATTAGAAGTTAAAATTAGAAAATTAAAGCTTTATTGGTGACTTGGCCAGCAGATGACAAGTAAAGTTCAATGTATATAAAGAAAGGCAAAGGAAATTAACCCATTTAATTCAGAACAAATACAAAGCTTATACTATGGGATGAACCCAAATGGTTAGAAAGTCTTTCTAAGCTAGCTATTTTGGAAGAATAATTGAGAAATCTTTTATGAAATTCCCAGATGTTATAAGTAAAAACCAAGATATTCCCTTCCAATAATGAGAAAACAGGACATAAAAATGGAAAAGTTACCACTGGAACTTTTGGTACAGATTATCAACACTGTTGTATGGTTGGCAAAATATATCAGTTTTGAGAAGCTATATATGAAATTGTATACAATAATATGGAGAGAAGGTAAAGTATTTAGGATATTTTTACTAAGAAAAGGAAATTGCTATTATGTTTTAAAGCTAATAATTATATTTTAATTGGATGATATCATGTAAATATCCTACTATATTTTTCAGGAATATAAAAGGGAAATCTTTTTTCCATATATTGAAGACTCATTAGCCCTATGGGAAAAGTTTTTAAACCTAAGGGTCTGGAATTGTTTCTCAAGGAAAAAATTCAAAATATTGGCTTAAAAAAACTTTAAAATTCTGTTTTCTTGTATTTCCTATAAAAATTCCTCCAAATGAAAATTTTACTTTATTCTTCAAATTATAATTTTTTAAATTTTGCATTTCTTTGCAGTAATGCTTAATTGACCAATAATAGGGTCTTAGAAGGCAGTAATAATTTACCTCTAGCTTTTAAAATTCTTTTCACAACAAAGTATTGTGATCTTGTCTTCTAATGTCTTAAAAAATGTGTTTACTTTCCAGAAACCTCACCATCTCCTGCCATGCAGTTTTGTAGTTATTGGAGTTCTAATAGCATTCTTCCTGCTGATTCAAGCCTGTCCCTGGACCTATTACATATATTGTTTGTTACCAGTGCCAATATGGTATGCAGTTATTAAAGAGTAAGTAACACATGATGCTGTCTTTTTTCCCTCTTCATCTGTAAGGTAGTTTGGAGTTTAAAGGTTTTTAAACTTCTATCACAAGTCTCCCTAAATCTTGTATTCTTGCCCAATCACAGTACATTACTTTTAACACAGAAATAGATGTCTTTAAATGATTTCACATCATTACCTCTTTGTCTTACCATACTCTCGTGACTTCCTTTTTCATGTCTTTTTTTAGCCAGAAATTCCTGCATTTCTCACTATTTTAGAAACGAAGTTAATTTTAGAAACATCAAATGTATTTGTCCTTCATTTTTCTTGCTTATATTTGCTTATTTCTCTAAATTCTGTTCTACCTTTGTTAAGTCAAGACTTTGAAAGGTATTTGTATACTTCCCTTTTTTCTAATGATTGTCATCACATACCTATTGGCCTTTAATAAATGTTATTTTCTCTTGGTATTTGGGTACACAGAATATCAGAGCATAGGAAAATACATTTTTTTCAGCCCTCATACCCTGACACCAGCTGATTTGCATACTTATTGGCATGCAAAAAAAGCTTTTTGAGAACCTTTAGTATTTTTTTTTTCTGAATCCTAGCCTATTTCAAGGTTCTGTGGGTCTAGAATCATACCTCCTTGGTTCCTAGAGAATAATAATGTTCATCATGATGATGAGATTGCAACAACAGTTAGCATTTATGCAGTGCTTTAAAGTTTACAAATTCCAAGGTCAGCTGGGTTGCTCAGTGGATTGAGAGTCAGGCCTAGAGATGGGAGGTCCTAGGTTCACATTCGGCCTCAGACACTTCCCAGCTGTGTGACCCTGGGCAAATCACTTGACCTCCATTGCCCACCCTTACCACTCTTCCACCTAGGAGCCAATACACAGAAGTTAAGGGTTTAAAAAAAAATAAAATAAAAAAAGTTTACAAATTCCTTTACAAATATTTTACCCTCACAACTACCCTGTGAGGTAGGTGCTATTATTATTCCTATTTTAAAGATGAAGAAACTGAGGCTGAGTAACTTGCCCATAGTCACATAATTAGTAACTTTTCGAAGCAAGATTTCAAGTCAGGTCTTCCTGACTGCCAGTTCAACAGTCTGTCCACTAGCTGGGAAGAATGCTAGCTACCTCTAAAAATCAGAATTGGTCTAGAACCTAGAATACCTTTCTAGATAATGAAAACTGTAATATAGACATATGGATTAGTGTCCTGCTTTAAAAGTTTAGATTGGGTAAATCTGGCAGGAATTAGTTCAAGAAGGATATTTAAATGGAACAGGGAAGGCAAATAGTCTGGATGGTGATGTATATAGGGTGATATACTGAAAAGGCAAACTCCCAGTAGGAAATCCAGGAACCAGGGGATATGATAAAAGACTTGAAGATGAGAGGAGACATAAGCAGAAGAAGTATTATCATTGTACTGTACTATAGATTGATGGTATAGAAAGATAAACTAGAGTTTGGGAAAGAAAACCCAAACCCCTCATAGAGGTCTATAATATTAGCGATGGTGATGGGGAATTTCTGATTTTCCAGACATCTGTAAGAATATTCTCTTTCTTTGCCAAAAACAAAGCAGCTATTTTTCTGGCTTGCTTTAATGATAATTCCATTCCCCAAAATGGGTATAAATTAAACAAGAAGTCATTTTATTCTGGATCTGCTTCTCTCCCAAAATGAGGAACTAGTTATTTAGCTGAAAATGATGGAAACCTTAAGGGAATATGCCCACTCGATCTTGAAATATATGGCAGAGGAGGAAAGCAAACTAGGCATCACCTGATATATACGCTAGATTTTAGGAGAGCAAATTTCAAGATATCTGAGAAAGTTTAGATAAAATCTAATGGCCTAAAATTCTACAGGAGAAGTCAGTGCCCACCCCCATTGTAGGTAGTACCCTCAAATTGTTATCATTTGATAGTATCTATCAAATAATCATCACTATTCTTATCTATATATTATATTCCCCCAGTAAAATGCAAACTCCTTTCTTAAGCACTTGCTAGGAAAGCTTTAAAACTCATTCTTTCTCAGATGTACTAGATATTGTCTGAGATTACTTTGAACTGAGATTCATAAATCTCACCTTTGTTGTATGTCCTCCATACTTGTGGGACTTTGAGCAAGTCATTTTCTCTCTGGATCTTTATTTCCTTAGCTGTAAAATGAGATAGGCAGTTCATCTTCTAAATATCTGATCCTAACCTTCCTCCAAAAATCTCTTCACTTTTTTGTTATGTACATCTACTTCCTTCATTTAAATTATTTGCCTCTTAATTCTATGTAGTTTCTTCCCTAAGGAGAAAAGCTTCTGGCTTCCTCTCCTTCTGTTTGAGACTAAATTGACACCTCTCTTGTGAGATATTAGTGTTAACAAATTTGAATGTGTCAAAAATACTTTGCTTGATTTGTTCTGTCATTCAGGCAAAAAAAAATTATTAGAAAGACAAGTTGTCATCTCTCTCTTGACTTCAGTTTCCTTGTCTATAAAATGTGGGGACTGAGCTACACAGTCTGTAAGGTTCCTCCTAATTCTCACTTTATGTGATTCTAAAAAGGTCTAGTTATGAATTCAGACTAGTACATTATCTATATCTATTAATAACTTCTCCCTTTTATTTTTATTGTCCAAATTAATGAAGTAGATTTTTTAATCAACAGAAAATATAGAAATCTTAAAGCAAAATCTATTATCTAATCTTCTGTAAAATTATTTTGCTGGCAGATTTTGTAGGATAAAAACCAAACTTTAAAATCCCATGAAGAGTTGAGCATGGCTAAATCTTCAATGTAAACATTTATACCTCATAAACTGGCAAACATAAACTGTGAATCAGAACTTGATTTATTGTTTCATAGATTGTTCTGGACTTAAGAAAGTGATAGAAAAAATGTTGATAATGCAGCTTAAATTTAAAAGTGTGTTATGTGTTCCTTTTTTTAGAGAATCAGTTATTCATATAACATCCTGCCCTCCAATAAAAACTCTTCTAAATGGTTTGCAAAATGAGTCTCTTGTTATTCTCAAGAGTGTGCATTATGATAAGGACAATCCCATTATTCCTTGATAGACTGATACTGGATGCTCATTCCCACTGCCTCTCTAGTAGTTTGTCTTTGTTCAGAGAGCCTTTTAAAAACTGGATAATGATGACTTTTATAATGACTTTACTAATTTTTTTAATGCACTAAAAAGAGGTTTTCTACCCCACCAAAATGAATTGACCAAAGTCATAGATTTTATCAGATATATACTCTAGTTTAAATTCACTTATTTTTGCAAAATCTTTGTCTAGTTTACAAAAACATTTCATTTAGTATATAAGTCATACTTGAGCTTCTTAACTAGAGAATCAAAATCATTTTCATCATATTAGTACACTTAGAATTGTAAGATGAATTCAAATTCAAAGAAATTTATCCTTGGTAGTTTTGTGCAGTGTGTCTGTGTTCATTGTGTTTTATTTCATGCCTTATCTGTAACCAAGGGCTACAAAACAATGTTGAAATTGAGATCAAACTTGTACTGTTATACTATGAAGAATATTCTCCAAAAATAATCAAAGCTAATGTTTTGATAAAAAGTTTTAGGCTAAGCTATTTCATGAAAGATTTAATTAAAAGTGTTCCTAGAATTTGAACAATAAATTGTGAACTTGACCTGATTCTTGATTTTTGAATATAGGAGATTTATTGTCTTCTATACTTCTGTCCCTCTAAATGATTTATAATTTCTTTGGGTGCTCTAACAAGTGTGTATATAATATAATATATAATATATAAGTGTATATCTTAACTGATATAGATTGTAACCTTTCTATATCTTTCCAGATGGCTCTTCATGATTTGTAATGCCAAAATATTTCATCACCATTAAACAGTTTTCTAATGGATAGCCCATTCAAACTTAATTGGTCTGATCCTTGGACAGTAGATTGTCAGATCATTCAAGAAGACTTGAGTCCAGCTTAGTTAGATCTGCCAAAGCTTTTGCTTATGGGTATAGCTTTTGAGAACTCAGTTTACCTCAAGTTGTATCCAATGTATGATATAAATTTTAAAAAATTAACTTAAACATCTCACATAACCTTTTAAAACAGATTCCAAGTTATTCAAGACCTGATCACATCGTTGTTGACCTTTTCTGGAAAACATTCAATTGTGTTTTTACTAGTTTTCACCCTGGGGAATGAAATATTAGTAAGTAAATATCTTATTGCCACATTTTCCAATTTTCAAAGGTACATTATGAATATTAAATTGTTTTTCTCCATCTCTTTTGTAAAATTTCTTATTAGGTTCTGAGTTTTTTCTACCGCTACATGCTTACTGCTGGTCTTATTGCATTTGCTTGCTGGCCATTTTTCACCCAACTCTGGACTCAAGCAAAGGTATAGTGCAAATTTGTATTAATTTTGACATTTAGTAAATGAGTAATTATTTTGTCTTTCCACTTTCCTAAATTGAATGCGATGTCTACATTTCTGGAAAAGATGAATACTTTTTTCATGTTAACTAAAAAACTGAATCTTTATTAACCTAGTTTCATTATTTTCTTTTCTGGATTTTATAGTGCCTGTCACCAAAGGGCTAAAGCTACATTCAAAATATACATTAATTTCCCTAATCTCATGTCAAAATGAACAAACTAGGTGATGACTATAGCAGTTTGGAAATATATATGACTTGTCATTCTTTGAACTACTTATTTAAAATTCCTTTAACCTCAAAGGACTAGATCAGTGGTTTCCAAACTTTTTTGGCCTACTGATCCCTTTCCAGAGAAAAATATTACTTAGCGCCCCCTAGAAATTAATTTTTTAAATTTTAATAGCAATTAATAGGAAAGATATATGTGTTAGTGTTTCTGCCTTTTTCATAAAATATAGTAAAGAAAGGTGTAAATTAGAAACATTGAACTTTGAAATTATGAAACTATTTATTGACCTAAACTATTCACCGCCCCCAAATGCACCTGTGGCCATCACCGCTTCCCTGGATTGCTGCAGCACCCACCAGGGGGCGGTGGCGCCCACTTTGGGAATCACTGGACTAGATGATAAAGCAACTGAAGAACTACCTGATATAAGCAGTATAGTAAAATGGAAAATATGGTATATTAGAAGTTAGGAAACTTAGGTTCTGTCATTGACTTTTTTCAATCTTTAATATCTCAGTTTTTCCATATCAGTATTTGCCCTAAACTACCTTGAAGTAATGTTAAAATGATAAATGAAATAATTATCAACAATTTAATACTTCCTGTGGACATGCAACAAATGTGAAAATGCTTTGATTCCTTTTGAAAAAGAAATATAAGTTCAACAGGATATAATTTTATTTTTTTAATTAAAAAAATTTTAGAATATTTTTCCATGGTTACATGATTCATGATTTTTCTTACCCCTCTTCCTTCCCCCTTCCCATGCCCGACAAGCAATTCCACTGGGTTATACATGTATCATTGTTCAAAACCTATTTCCATGTTATTCATATTTGCAATTTAGGGTATAATTTTAAACATTAAGGCTGACTGTCCTCTGGTCAGATAGGGCATGACAAGGTACCACATATTCATGGCCCCCATCCCTTCTTGGCTTTTTCTTGTGCTGGAGGCAAAGAAAGATTGAAAATACATTCTAATAACCCTTTACGAACTGTTCTTTCATGGCTTTTTAAAAATCTTGTATCCTAACCAACTGGTTTCAAGGACATCATCTTGTATAATTTTCATAGCATATAAAATTTGTTTATTTTTGTTAGACTAGTTATTAAAATGAATTCAAAATGGTTTCTATAAATACCATTAAAGTTTTGAGTTCTTTTAACTTCTTTGTTCCAAAAATGTAGTTCCACATGTAAGAAGGACTGAAGTAATGCTACTATTTATTCCTATCTTTACTGTGCTTATGCAAAGATAACTAAAGGATTAATTTTTGTTGTTGTTGTTGTTTCAGATCACATCGCTATGTTGGACATTCTTCTGTTTACTTCTTGCAGTGTTTCCCCTTTTACCTGTTTTAGGACGTGAGCCAGATATCACTCTAGTGTAAGAGCAATATTTCTTTCAAAATCAAATTTTCTTGCTTTTTAAACATTCTGAACTGAGTTCTGAATTTCAGTTTTGCATTAGGAATTACCTGGAATCAAAAATTATAGAATCATCCAAAACCTTTAGAAATCATTGCTTATTAGTTTTGCATGTTAGAGCTCCATAAGATTTTTCTGCATTTATGCTATTTAAATTACTTTACTTAGTTCTGGGTAAAAAACACAGTTCTTGCTGAGGTGATGTATACTGCATGTATGGAGCTTGGGCTGGTTCATTTGCCAATCTTTAGAAACAATTTAGTCCATTCCTCTAACTTCAGATGGTTTAAGTGTCTTATTTGAAATATTTCAGTTAAAAATTTCTAGCCTTTTTATTTTGCTTTAACACTTTTCTAGAAAGAATCTCTGCAAACTTCTCTGACAACCTTTCTACATTTCACCACCTTCACTGTAAATAAGCACTTTTCGATCTTAATTTCTCATGCTACTGTTAAATATATTTCCTTTTATTCTAACATAAGTGGTTTTGGAAAATGAATTTCAACATCTAAGCAATGACATAGAAAGCTGTTTTAAAGTATAATAACCTTACTTTAAAACCACTATCTAATGATCTTCTTCCTTTGGAGGTAGGGCAGAAGAGGAACTGAATTCAGTTGTCTTTTATTTCCTTTTACATTTCCTTCTCCAAACATGTAATCATCTTCATTACTCTCTTCTTTTTCTGAATGTTGTATAAAAATGATGAATTTGTAGCATACATGTGATACCTGTGATTCCTTGTCTTTTTTAGTTTAAGGAATCTTTGCAAAACAATTGTGAAAATAGAGTACATGACATTTTTATGGTGTTATATATAGTCACAATTATAATAACTAACACAGTAGTAAGCAAGATTATTATTGTTACTGTATATTGGCTAGGAAACAAGAAATGTCTCACATTAGAAAATCTAGTAGAGCAAAAGATCCAATTAAATTCTTGAATCTTAAAACAATGGTGTTTCACTAGTTAGATCATTAAATAGTTCTAACAAATGTCAAAATCAGTATCAAATTAGATGAAAGTATGAAAATGAGAAGACATCTCTATATAAACTTATAACATTTTTTGACCTGACCTATTTAAACCATTTTTTAAAAAGAAATGGAAAAAAAGTAAAACTATTGATCTTATCACTCTTTCCTACAGAAATTTAAGTGATATAGAGTGGTTGGAAAACTGAGTAGGAAAAAATCAGAAATCACCTTCACCAATACACATTTAATCTTTGAGAAAAAAATGTGGCAGCTAGGGGCAAAGCCAGTTTAGAATACAAACTTCTTTATAAAACACTGCATTGGAGGAGGGTAGATCATTACCAATAGTGTTGTCTTATAAAGCAGCAAGATCAATAGAGGCAAAAATAAGTTTGCAGAAACTTACCATGTGGGCTAACAAAGCCATATGATCTCAAGAGTATTTATATGCAATGATCTGGCCCCAGAATTGAATAAGAAGAATAATACATCTCAGATTGCATTTGGGAAATTGCATATCTCTCTTAGCATTACCAAGAAGATGCAGAAGCCCATATTTTTAGACCTAATGTTCTATTGGTGATGCTTTTTTGTTTTGTGTTATTTAAAATTACTGGGGTTCTATTTAGAAGGATTAAGCCTCAAGATATGTAGATATATGACAACTTCCTGTGGACATGTGGGGGACTTTGAGACTACATTTTCCATGATGCAATGGGTTTCCTGTTTTGGATGTGATGAGGTCTTGAACGTGAAGCCGGCTTTAAGTATTATTGGCCAACCAGGCTTGAGGCTCTCTCTGGTATGAGGAAGACAAGATGGAAGGAGATACGGACTGGCAGTAATTTTGAAAGAGTCAGGCATGGTCTTATATATATTTTACCAACATGGCCATGGTAATTAAAATATTAATATTCTATTTTTAATTATTAATTGATCACTTATGTTATATGATATATTAATTATGTAAATGATATTAATATATTTAATAATATGTAATAATTAAAAATATTATATAATAATGTAATATAATAAAGGCCTAATAATATCAGCCTTTATCATTTTTAATTGTTACAGTTTGCAAATATTGGAATACTACGGTGTCTAAGGAGTCAAAATTGTGGGTGACAGGTTGTGGGGCAGTAGAAAGATATGTGCTGGGCACAAGTATGCTGCAGTGTATTTCTGAAGATAGTCCATGCTCCAGAAGTGTCAGAAAGGAGATCATCCAGGAAATGTAAATTTGGAAAAGGAGGTAGACATGTCAAGTGGTATGAGGGCTGCAGATAACAGATTGATAGCCAAAGACTTCCTCAGAATATACAAAATGTAAGAAGACCTCAAGGAAGGCAGGTAGGAAACTCAGTAGATCTGCTGGGGAGACTATGGGAGAACATGGATTAGGATCACATAGGATGAGAAAGGGGGTGGATTGGTTATAAAATGATGCTGAGAATATTCATATAGGTAAAGTCAGAGATCCATTGAAGTATAAAAATATCTGAAACATGGTACTTTGGAGTATTACAATGTTGAAAAGATTGAGTATCAGCCATTAATTTTGAGAAATGTGAAAATTTGAGAAATTAAGGAGCATATTATTATCTGGTCATTTCTCTACCTTGTCCCATTTCCTAGCTATTAATGATTTTTATTTTCACTCAGGTCCTGTTATTACCTCTTTCTGGTGTTTCATTCTCATTGTCACATTTTTTTAATTCCTGCTGCTTTTCTCATATCAGTTTCCTCTCTGCCTGCCAATCCTGTTTAAATAGTACAAAAATGCTTAAGCAGGATGTAACATATTGAAGTGAGAAGAAATTCTATATATAGGCTAAAAGGAGCTCTCCATCCTATTTACTCTAATATTGTCAGAAGCAGGAGGTATAAGCAAAAATTATGACTAGCATATGAAAAATCTATTTTGACAAAAGATCTGTAATATTTATTTGAAACTTTACTGGCTTTCTACTCTGATTCCTGAGTTCTTGGGTGATGTGCCTTTTAAATTTGTTTTCAAGTACCTCTGTGGGCCAATTCTTCATTTTGAAGTATGATCAGATTTCATATACTTCCTACCATCCTTTTTAGCTGCTGTCTGTTCTTTGTAAGACTACAAAGATAAATTAATATAAAAAGTATTTAGGGCTATTGCAATTAAAGGTCTTAAATAAGAGTATCTAACATCTACCCTATTTGATTTAATAAACATTTATTAATTGCCTACTCTGTGCCAGAGACTCTGCTAAGCTCTGAGATACAAAAAAGACAAAAGACAGTCCCTGACCTCAAGAAGTTTACAATCTATTATTCCTGTGCCAGGACATTCTAAAGAATTTAGAATTCTCATCTCTAACCTGATTAGTTAACAATGCACCACCAAGTTTTTTTGTCTTAATTTCCCACAAATACTGATGAAAAAATGACTTGAAAATTCCCAATTTCATTTTTCTTTATGTTCTTTTCAATTAATTTGTCAACTGCTGTGACTCTCCTTTGACCTGAAATAAGTTTTTCTATAGGGATTCTTGGTCACATTTAATTCAATAAATATTTAACAAGTTCTTTCTCTGTGTAGAACACTGTGTAGGACCCTGAAGTAAATACAATGTTAAGCAAAGAAACTGCTCCAGTCTCCAGTATAATTATACTGTTAAAAAAAAAAAAGAGAGAGAGAGAATATGATAAATGTTGAGAGGTACAAACAAAAGTTGAGAAAGTGGAGGTCACTTCTGGCCTAAGAATCAGAGTAGCCTTTTTAGGGGAGGTTATCTCATTTGGTCCGGTCTTGGAAGGATGAGAGGAGTCTAGCAAACAGAACAAGAGGATGAGAAGGAATTCAAAGCATTCCAAGTCAGGTAGAGACTCAAGAAAAGGAATAGGGATGGGGAAAATGCAAAATTAAGAGATACCTAGTACTCCAGTTTGGTTGGAGTCAGTATGGGAATAAGAATAATGAGATGAAGCTGGAAAGATAAATTGAAGCTAAATTATCCTAATGATCAGCCAGTCAGTCAAGTCACTCTAGTCAATACAATTGACTCCATTTATTAAGTGCCTCCCATGTGCCAGGCACTGGAGGCTACAAGGAAGGGCAAAAATCATTACCTTCTCTTTAGGAGCTCACAGTCTAAAATGGAAGACAACAAGCAAGTAATATATAGAGGAAATATGGGAGAGAAATTTAAGGCAAACTAGGAAGGACTTTTTATAGAAGGTGGAAATTTGAGCTGAGTCTTAAAGATGTCAGGAGGCAGAAATGAGGCAGGATTGAGACATGGAAGATGGTCAGTGACAATGACAGCAGAAGCTGGAATACCTCATGCAAGAAACAGCAAAGAGGCCAGTGACACCAGATTGTAGAGAATGTGTGGTATGTGGGGCGCAGGGTGGTAATGGAAGGCATGGACAAGTGGCATAGAAGATTAGAAAGATAAGACGGCAGTGGGGCCAAAGTTATAAAGGTCTTTGAATGCCATCTAAAGGATTTTTTGTTTGATCCTGGTGGTCATATTATCTCTTCTGTTGAACCTTCCCCAATCACTTTGTTATTAGTCTTCTCCTTCCTTAAATTATCTTAAAAATACTTAATTGTGTAAATGATGATAATAATAGCTAACTTTCGTATAACATTTAATATGTGCCAGCAACTATGCTAAGCACTTTATAATTTTAATCTTATTTTATCCTCACCACAATCCTGAGAGGTAGGGGGCTATTATGATCCTCATTTTACAGATGATGAAATTGAGGCAAACAGTGGTTAAGGACCTGCTCAGGGTCATATAGCTAGTAAGTGTTTGAGGGCAGATTATAATAGTAATAACTAACCTTTACATAGCACATACTATGTACCAGGCACTGTTCTAAATGCTTTACAATTATAATCCCATTTGATCCTTACAACCTTGGGAGGTAGATGCTATTATTATCTTCATTTACAGATGAGGACACTGAGGCAAATAGAAGTTAAGTGACTTGCCCAAGATTTCAGAACTAGGAAGTGTCTGAGGATAGATTTCACTTCAGTTCTTCTTAACTTTCCAGTGCTCTATCATAATAAACTCACATATAAGAGTTTGGTTTCTTGAAATAGATTATCTTGTTTTTTTTCCCCTTGAATCCCTAGATCGCAATGTGATGATTTGTACCTAATAGGAAAAGAAAGGATCACAATTCAAATCCCAAGTCTTCTTCTCAGGACCTTTGTAATCCTTGGACAAATCATTTGACTTCTCTGGGCCTTAGTTTTCTCATCTGTAAAATTATATAATCAGCCTAGATGACCTCCATAGTCTGTTCTATCTCTAAATCTATATTTTAATGAACCTATTTAATAAATGTTTAAATGGAGAATCATAGGTATTTTTATTTTTCCCCCTTGATCTATGCCTATAAGTGACCTGAGAAAGGCCACATACTCTAAATACATCATTTTTCAGATGAGTTCTACAAAGGTGAGATGACTTGCCTAATATAACACAGGCAAAAGAAGATCTACTGTTCAAACTCCATACTCTATTCAAACTCTAGGCGAGGGGGGAGGAGGGGAAGGGGAAAGGGCCAGGGCCAGGCCCTACCTGCCTTCAATGAACTTACATTTGTGTTTATGTGTATGTTTTTGCCATTATACAATTGAGGAAACTAGATTATAGGAGGAGTTCTAATAAAGAAATCACTTTCTAAAAATATAGCTAACCAAGTCCTAAGAAATAAAAAATTTTATTTTTTTCAAGGTTTCTAAAAATGTTCTTTAAAAAAATCTGTCTGAAGAAATAGAGTAGTATAACAAGTAGTATAACAGATAGGGTGCTGGTCTTGGAGTGTTCCAGTAAAGAATGCTGGATTTGTGGTCTAAGGAGCTGCTACATGCTCCGTGGGCAAATCACTCAACGTCTGCATTCCCTAGTTCCTCATTAAGATGGCTGGACTAAATGACTTTTGAGGTTTCATCCAGCTCTAAATCTATGATCTTATGAGTCAGTAGGATTTAGATTTAAATCTTAGCTCTGATATTTACTATTTGTTTTAACCTGGGCAAGTAACTTAATCTCTATATACCTCAAATATTATCATACATGAATTTTGTCATAAAAAGGTTATTGTGAGAATGGCTAAAAAGCCAGGCCTGGAGACAAGAGGTCCTGGGTTCAAATGTGCCCTCAGACACTTCCTAGCTGTGTGATCCTAGGCAAGCTATTTAACTCTAGTTCCCTGGCCCTTTACCATTCTTTTGCCTTGGAACCCATACTTACTATCAGTTCTAAGGAAGAAGGTAAGAGCTTTAAAAAAAAAAAAAAAAAAAAAAAAAAGGTTATAGGGTAATAGGGTGAACTCACCCTAGTGAAATCATAGCTAATTCTTTTATTGCCTCTATCTATTCCCAAGATGTCAGTCATTAGACATGTGTATTTTTTATGTTTAAGTACTTGATCATGGCATATAATGAACGGTTCATTATTTATATAAGGTGCAGAGAACTTGATTACCTTGTATATGGGAAGTGCTCTGCAAATAGTTTAGGAAAACTCACAGAAGAATTTTAAAATAGGACTTTTTTTTTTTTTTTGTTTTCACAGAACAGTAGCAGGTTTGCTCATTTTTTTGATCTCCTTGTCATCCTTTGTATATCTCTGGAAAAGCAAAAGTAAAAATATAGGCAAAGATCTGCCAGTGCATCTGTATCAGGTAAGTTCTGAATCTTTAATGTGGTTGACAGGTACAAAATTTTTATGTGTAAGAATTATTCAAGAACATTTAAAAATTAAATCATCTTCCAAATTATGCAATTCTATATTGCATACTGCTGAATTTCCCAAAGATCCCTCCAGTCAGAAAGATTCCAAAGTCATATAAAAATGCTTCAAGTCAAGTCATCCAGTTGCTAATCTGTGAAAATGTTCTTGGTTTTGCTTGCTCTCTAACTGTCCTGGAGAATGCTGGGGAATTAAGATTTTGCACTGTACAAAATTACAGTTTTGTTCAGTTAAACAAATATTTGCTGAGCACCTTCTACAGTCTGTGAAAGAATGGAACTAGGAGACAAGAAAACCTAAGTGAATGCATTCCTATCCTTAAAAAATTTAAACTTTTCTCCATGATAATTTAACAAGAAATGATTCCCCCATTAATGGATTTTTCACTTTTCATTTTTGGAGGGTTATATTGTTCTTTGAAGTGATAAATTGTAGTGTCTGGATTCTTTTCAATCTATTTTTTGTTTGTTTTTGAAAAGGAACATGATAGCGGTATGAAAGATTTGTAAAACAGTACAAGGATATGCTAACATTTCCTACATTTGTGCATCTATCTCACACTTTAAACATTACAAATGCAATATAAATTGACTTTAGTCATTGATAAGAACACTGGCTTTGTAGTCAGATCTTGCGTTCAAGCTGGGCCTCTTGTGCTTATAAATTGTGTGGCCTTGAGCAATCATTTAACTTCCCTAGGCATCAATTCCCTTATTGGTAAAATGATGGGATGACTAAATGGGATCCTTTCTCACTCTGAATCTGATCTTTCATCTTTATTTCTATTTAACTCACTTTCTTTTTTTTTTTAAACCCTTAACTTCTGTGTATTGGCTCCTTGGTGGAAGAGTGGTAAGGGTGGGCAATGGGGGTCAAGTGACTTGCCCAGGGTCACACAGCTGGGAAGGCCGGATTTGAACCTAGGACCTCCCGTCTCTAGGCCTGACTCTCAATCCACTGAGCTAACCAGCTGCCCCTATTCAACTGACTTTCTAAAAGGGCAACTAGAAAAAAAAATTAGTATTACAACTTTCACTGCATACTTATGATTTTATTATTTTTCTTGTGCCTGCATAGCAAAAAGTGAAGTAAAGAATGGAAAATTGTCCAATAATTTTTTTCAACTCAATCTGAATAATTTTGGGATCCATTAAATTTTTTTTTTTATTTAACATTTACTATCATTAGTGAACAGGTAAGAAACAATTAGAGTAAGAGGGCTAAAAACATTTTAGTGACTAAAAGAAACAAAAAGTCAGAATTCAGAGAATGTGGGTTGAAAAGGACCCCAGAGATTACCTAGTAGAATCTAACCCTTCCAAACAGCCAAACCTCTTAGATTGCCCCTGAGAAGCCAGTATCCAAGCATCAGCTTGAGATCACCAGAGAAGGTAAACCCATACCCTTTCAAGCAGCCCATGTCACCTTGAGACTGTTCTGAACAGAATTTTTGTCTCCATTTATCAATTCTGAATCTGCTTTTCTTTAACTACTACCGTTTCTCTTAGTATGGTTCTCAGAAACAAGCAGAACAAACCAATCCCTCTTTCACATGATAGCTCTGTGAATACTTCATACTGAGAACTCCTTCTGCCTAGCCCAGTGACTGACATAGTAGGTGTTATATAAATGCACCTCTTCCCTTTCCCTTACCTCTTCTTCCCTTATTCTTCTCTTTTCCAGGGAATAAATCCCCAGTTCCTTCAACTAATCCTTGTCTGCCATGATTTCAAGGCCCTTTCACCATTCTTTTTTGGTCACCTTCTTCACTCCTGATACTGGGTCTCTCAATGGAGCCTAAGATTGCATTAGATTTTTTGGCTCCCATATCTTATTGTTGACTTACATTCCACCAAAACCAACAGACTTTGTCATACAAACTTTTATCTAATTGTTTCTAACCTATTATTTTCTTTTGCATTTTATTCTTTGAAACCAAATGCAAGACTTCAGATTAATCACTATTAAATTGACCCCTTATTAGTAGGAATTAGCACTGGAAGGGACATTATCAGTCATCTAGTTCTACCCCTTCATGAGTAAACTGAGTTTGATTGAAGTAGCATTTGAACCTAGATTCTTTGACTCCAGATCCAGCACTCTTCCTATATGTGCTGCCTAAAATGCTTTTTGGATCCTGCTTCTGTCATCTAAAATGTTTGTTATGTTAGCTAAAATGTTAGGTATCTGTAAAATTGATAAGCAAATTATTTATAGCTTCATGGTTATCAGTGATAAAAATGTAAAAACCCAGTGTCAAGTACAAATTGTAGAAGTCATTCCCCCCAGAGAAAGACAACTTTTTAAATCTGGTCATTCAAATGGTTCTGAATCTGCCCAATTACACTCTTACTAATTCATAACATTTTGACCATAAGAATAGCATGAAAGATTTTTTGATGTGTCTTATTGAATTACAGGCATGTTGTATTTATACCATTCCCCTCTTTTCTTTTTTTTTTTCTTGCAGAAAGTTGGATTTTAGTTGAGATTTTTTTTTTAACATATCATATCATCATCAGATTACTTCCCCCACACTCTTTCTAAGTATATTCCTTCTATCTGCTCTACTACTAAGAATGTTTGAGAATTACAGATATCCTCTTTCTGTGTAGAAATACAAATATTTTGACCTTAACAAGTCCCTTAAATTTTCTCTTTCTTATTTACCTTTTTAAAGTTTCTCTTGGGTCTCATGTTTAGACTTCAATTTTTTTGTTTAGGCATGAGTTATTCCTCAGGAATGCTTGGAAATCTATCTTATTGAATGTCCATTTTTAACCCTGAAAGAATATACTCAGTTTTGCTGTATAGGTGACTCTGGGTTGTAAACCTAGATCTTTTGCTGTCCTCATTTTCATATTTTGTGCCTTCTGATTCTTTAATGCAGAAGCCACTAAATCCTGTGTGAGCCTGATTTTAATTCCATAGTATTTGAATTGTTTCTTTCTGACTGTTTTCAGTATTTTCTCCTTGGCCTGGGGACTATTGAATTTAGCTATTATAGTCCTGGAAGTTGCCATTTGAGCATTTCTTTCTGGAGGTGTGTAGATTCTTTCCATTTCTATTTTATTTTCTTGTTTGAGAATATCTGGCCAGTTTTCTTTGGTAATTTCTTGTATTATGATGCCCAAGATTTTTTTTTTTATCTTGGCTTTCAGGTAGTCTAATGATTCTTAAATGGCATTCAATCCTATATCAGTGCAAGCACAAGGGTCATCTGAAATCTCTTTCTGACTAGATGTTCATTCCCTTTAATATTCCAGTGCATTGGGCATGCCTGCTGCAATTGTTATCTCTCAGATCCATAGTTGGTGCCATTTCTGCCATAACTATGAGCCATGGTGTTATTCAATCCAGTATTTGAAGACTTCTTTTTTTTTTTTTTTTTGTCTTTCTAAGCTGTTCTGAGCTTGAAAACAATGACTTACTAGGACTTTTTTCTTCTTTTTTAGTTTATTTATTTAATTAATTTAGGGTATTTTCCCATGGTTTCATGAATCATGTTCTTTCCCTCCCTTCCTCTAACCCCCCCTCCCATAGCTAATGAGCAGTTCCACTGGGTTCTACATGTGTCATTGATCAAGACCTATTTCCATATTATTAATATTTGCACTAGAGTGATCATTTAGAGTCTATATCCTCAATCATATCCCCATCAAACCATGTGATCAAGCAGTTGTTTCTCTTCTGCGTTTCTACTCCCACAGTTCTTTCTCTGGATATGAATTGTCCTGGGTCATTGTATTGCTGCTAGTAGAGAAGTCCATTACATTCGATTGTGCCACAGTGTATCCGTCTCTGTGTATAATGTTCTCCTAGATCTGCGCCTTTCACTCTGCATCAATTCCTGGAGGTCATTCCACTTCACATGGAATTCCTCTACTTCATTATTCCTTTTACCACAATAGTATTCCATTACTAACAGATCACAAAATTTGTTCAACCATTCCCCAGTTGAAGGGCATCCCCTCATTTTCCAATTTTTTGCCACAACAAAGAATGCGGCTATAAATATTTTCGTGCGTGTATTTTTCCCTTTTATCTCTTTGGGATACAAACTCAGCAGTGATATGGCTGTATCAAAGTGAACAC
This sequence comes from Gracilinanus agilis, assembly GCF_016433145.1. NCBI lineage: Eukaryota > Metazoa > Chordata > Mammalia > Didelphimorphia > Didelphidae > Gracilinanus > Gracilinanus agilis. The sequence goes on along the minus strand of NC_058130.1, from coordinate 473,869,568 downwards.
AGTCTTTTAAAGCCATTTGTGCATGGTTCCAGATTGCCTTCCAGAATGGTTGGACCAATTCATAACTCTACCAGCAATGCATTAGTGTCTCAATTTTGTCACATCCTGTCCAACATTTATTACTTTCTTTTGCTGTTTTATTGGCCAATCAGCTAGGTGTGAGGTGGTACCTAAGAGTTGTTTTGATTTGCATTTCTCTAATTATAAGAGATTTAGAACACATTTTCATGTGCTTATTGATAATTTTTATGTCTTTATTTGAAAACTGCCTATTCATGTCCCTTGCCCATTTATCAATTGGAGGATGGCTTGATTTTTTGTACAATTGGTTTATCTCCTTGTAAGTTTGAATAATTAGACCTTCGTCAGAGGTTTTTGCTATAAAGATTTTTTTCCAATTTGTGCTTCCCTTCTAATTTTTGTTGTATTGGTTTTGTTTGTATAAAACCTTTTTAATTTAGTATAATCAAAATTATTCGTTTTACATTTTGTAATGTTCTCTATTTCTTGCTTGATCTTAAAATCTTTCTTTTCCCATATATCTGACAGGTATACTATTCAATGTTCACCTAATTTACTTATAGTTTCCTTTATATTTAAATCATTCACCCATTCTGAATTTATCTTGGTGTAAGGTGTGAGATGTTGGTCTAACTCTAAACCTAATTTCTCCCACACTGTTTTCCAATTTTCCCATCAGTTTTTGTCAAATAATGGGGTTTTGTCCCAAAGCTGGGATCTTTGGGTTTATTGTACACTATCTTGCTGAGGTCATTTACCCCAAGTCTATTCCATTGACCCTCCCTTCGGTTTCTCAGTCATTACCATATTGTTTTGATGACCACTGCCTTATAATACAGTTTAAGATCTAATACCGTTAGGCCCCATCATTCATAGTTTTTTTTTTCATTAGTTCCCTTGATATTCTTGATCTTTTATTCTTCCAAATAAATTTTGTTATAATTTTTTCTAATTCAATATGAAGTTTCTTGGTAGTTTGATAGGTATGGTGCTGAATAAGTAAGTTAATTTGGGCAGGATTGTCATTTTTACTATATTACTCATCCGACCCATGAGCAATGAATATTTTTCCAATTATTTAGATCTAGTTTTAATTGTGTGAAATGTTTTGTAGTTCATATAGTTCCTGTGTTTGTCTTTGTAAATCAATTCCTAAATATTTTATATTATCTAGGGTGATTTAAGTGGAATTTCTCTTTCTAACTCTTGCTGCTGAATTGTTTTGGAAATATATAGAAATGCTAATGATTTATATGACTTTATTTTGTGTCCTGCAACTTTGCTAAAGTTGTTGATTATTTCCATCAGCTTTTTAGTTGATTCTCAAGGATTCTTTAAATAGATCATCATCATCTACAAAGAGTGAGAGTTTAGTCTTCTCATTGCCTACTTTAATCCCTTCAATTCCTTTTTCTTCTCTAATCGCTACTGCTAGCTTGTCTAGTACAATGTTAAATAATAGAGGTGATAATGGGTAGCCTTACCTCACTCCTCATCTTATTGGAAAGACTTCTAACTTATCTCCATTGCAGATGTTGCTTCCTGATGATTTAAAGTATATACTGTTTATTTTTAGGAAAGGCCCATCTATTCCCATACTTTCTGGTGTTTTCAATAGGAAAGAGTGTTGTATTTTGTCAAAGGCTTTTTCTGCATCTATTGAGATAATCATGTGATTTCTGTTGGTTTGGTTGTTGTTATGGTCAATTATGTCGATAGTTTTCCTAATATTAAACCATCCTTGAATTCCTGGTATAAATTCCACCTTATCATAGTGAATAACTCTCATGATAACTTGCTGGAATCTATTTACTAGTATTCTATTTCAGATTTTTGCATTTATGTTCTTTAAGGAGATTCATCTGTAGTTTTCTTTCTCTGTTTTTAGTCTGCCTAGCTTTGGAATTAGTACCATATTTGTGTCATGAACGAAATTTGGTAAAACTCCTTTGCTTAATTTGTGAGATAGTTTGTATAGTATTGGGATTGGTTGTTCTTTAAATGTTTGATAGAATTCACTTGTGAATCCATCAGGCCCTGGGGTGTTTTCTTAGTGAGTTCCTTGATGGCTTGTTCCATTTCTTTCTCTGAGATGGGATTGTTTAAGTATTCTATTTCCTCTTCTGTTAATCTTGGCAATTTATATTTTTGTAAATATTCATATATTTTACCTAGATTGTCATATTTATTACCATGTAATTGGTGAATTAGTTCTTAATAATTACCTTAATTTCCTCTTCATTGGAGGTGAGGTCCCTTTTTCAACTTTGATACTGCTAATTTGGTTTTCTTTTTCTTTTTTTTATTAGATTAACTAGTACCAGCTCCTAGTTTTATTTATTAGTTCAATAGTTCTTTTGCTTTCCTTTTTATTAATTTCTCCTTTCATTTTTATGATTTCTAACTGTTAACAAATAAAATTGATATAGAAAGGGATATTTAAAAATATTAAGGTTTTATTGTAATCTGTATTGATAATTAAGAAAACCACATGCCTGCTAAGATCTAATTCAAATGGCTCGCCATACCTTCCCCTTGGCTGCTTCCTAGGAAAGAGAGTGTCCCAATCAAGTTCTGAGACTTTATATCTCTGTCTACTTAATCACACTTCCTACCCACCTGTTTTACACAAGAGGAATCATGGGAAATGTAGTTTTCAAGTCCCCTAAACTTCCAAAGGAAGTTTATACCAGAGACCTCAATATTAAGACCCCCAAATTTCCAATATCACACAATTTAGTGTTTATTTGGGGATTTTTTATTTGTTTTCTTTCTAGTTTTTTAAGTTGCATGCCCAATTCATTGACCTCTTTTGTCTAATTTTTTGATATATGCACTGAGGGATATAAATTTCCCCTGAGTACTGCTTTGGCTGCATCCCATAGATTTTAATATGTTGTTTCCTCATTGTTATTCTCTTTAGTTAAATCAGTAATTGTTTCTTTGACCAACCAGTTTTGAAGAATTAGATTATTTAATTTCCAATTAGTTTTAAATCTGTCTTTCCATAAACCCTTACTGTTTATGATTTTTATTGCATTATGGTCTGAAAAAATCACATTTATTATTTCTGCTTTCCTACATTTTTTTGCAATGGTTTTATGACCTAGTACATGGTCAATCTTTGCATATGTTCCATGTACTTCTTATCCCTATTTTCCTTTTTATCCCTATTCATTTTTCTCCATATATCTATTAGCTCTAATTTTTCAAATATTTCATTAACTTCCCTTGCTTCTTAATTATTTTTTGGTTCTATTTATCTAGTTCTAATAGAAGAAAGTTTAAGGTCCCCCACTAGTATGGTTTTACTGTCTCTTTCCTACTTAAACTCCTTTAGTTTCTCCTTTCAAAATCTGATTATTGTACAATTTGGTGTATATATGTTGAGGATTGATATTTCTTTGTTCTGTATACTGCCTTTTATCAAGTTGTAATTACCTTCCTTATCTCTTTTTGTGAGATCTATTTTGCTTTAGCTTTGTCTGAGTTCATAATTGCTACTCCTGCCTTCTTTGTATCAGTTACAACCCAGTAAATTCTGCTTCACTCTCTTACTTTTACCCTGTGTAGGTCTACCTGCTTCAAGTGTGTTTCTTATAGACAACATGTGGTAGGATTCTGGTTTTTAATCCATTCTGCTATCCTGCTTCCTTTATATTCGTGAGTTCATCTCATTCACATTCATAGTTATGATTACTGTTTATTTCCCTCTATTTTGATTTCTTCCTTAGGTTCTGCCTTTTCTCTTATCCCTTACCCTCCTGTCCAACTTTTTGCTTTTAATCAGTTTCCCCTTTCCCAGAACCTTCCCTCTTATTGATTCCCCTCTTACTATACTACCTTTTAAACTACCCTTCAACCTCTCCCTTTTTTGTATTGCTTCCCTCCTCACCAGTTCATTTATTACCCTTCTATTTCTCTATAGGGCACAAATCAATTCTCTGCCCCAATGGATCAGATTGTTCTTCCCTCTTTAAGTCAATTTCAATGCACATAATAATTATTACCTGTTGCCATCCTCTTTCACCTTTCCATTGTATTGGTCTTCTTCCCCCCTCTCTACCATGCACTTCTTTATGAAATATAAATTGTTATAATAAAAGGGGACCCCCCACTCTGATACTCCTCTACTAGATGTAGATGTAGATGGAGTATAGAGAGAGGGTAGGATGACACCTCTCTCTTTTTACAGTTGCCCAGGCAGGATCCTTTAGGTCAATGGAGGATATCCCTTCAGGACCCACCTGGGGTTAATTGATATTATTTATTGGGCTCTTCAGCTTGGTAACTTTGTAATTTGACTGCATGACTCCCTTCCCAAATAAGCTTTGAATAACCAATTCAGGAAGGTGCTTTAAAACTTTGAATGTATTTGACAAAGAAGGATAATAGTAGTACATAGAGGTATTGGGAAACCCTAATTTAAAATTGATAATAATGAATCTCTAACTGCAGGCAAATGAAGGAATCAAGATGATAGCTTCTCTCTGGTACAGCCTGGCCAGGGCCACACCGGAGCAGGTAAACCGCTGTATAATCTTTCAGCTTCTTCTTCAGTAGATGTTAAGCCTAACCAGTTGAGATAGCCACCCTTTTGCCACCCTCTTCTTCTTCTCCTGCCCACTTCTCGGATCCCTCCCAGGCCCTGGGAAACCTAGATGACTAAGATGATTGACTTCCTAATATCTAGGGAGAGTAGAATCAGAGATGGTGGTCTGGTACAGGTTGTTGATGGTACAGGAACCACAGGAGGAGCTTGCAGGGTAGAGTTTGCAAATCTCAATTCCCCAAAGACCAGGATCCACTCCTCCCCGGTCTCAGGGACAGGTAACAAACCAAGAACCTCTGCCAGGGCTACCAACTGCCCTCCCCTGTGTCCACATGCCTCTCTGGGAACATTCCGACATCCAACTGATCCACTTGTCAATCACAGAGTGAACTCCTAGCTCGAAGAGATTCAATATAACAAAATTTACCCTATTTTGTCTCTTTTCCCATTTCTGTTGGTATTAGCCTCTTTTTTTACCCCTAGTGTCATATATATATGTAAACATCTGACAAAATATGTATATTTTGACATTTCACCCTATACAATTTGACATTGTTTTGTCTAAGTATACTTCTAGCTACCCTGATAATAATAGCAATTTTAAGGGTTACCAATATCATCTTTTCTTATAGAAATACAAATTGTTTGAACTTATTGGGTTGCTTAAAAATGTTTTGGGTTTTTTTCTCTTTCTTAATTACTTTTTGGTGATTTTCTTGAGTTCTGTGTTTGAGCATCAGATTTTCTGTTTAAGTCCAGTCTTTTCTTTATGAGTCTTGGAAGTCTTCTATTTTATTAAATGATCATATTTTCCCCTGCAAGAATATCATCAGTTTTGCTGGGTAGTTGATTCTTGCTTGTAGATCCAGTTCCCTTGCTTTCCTGAATATCATATACCATGACTTCCAGTCCTTCAGTGTGGATGCAGCCAGATCCTGTATTATCCTAACTGGTTCCATATTATCAGAATTACTTCTTCTTAGCAGCTTGTAATATTTTTTCCTTGGTCTGGTAGTTCTTGAATTTGGCTGTGACATTCCTTGGTATTGTCAATTGGGAATGAAATGCAGGAGGTGATCTGTAGATTCCTTTAATAACTGCTTTTCCCTCTTGTTCAAAAATGTTGGGGGCAGTTTTCTTGGTTAATTTCCTGTAGAATGATGTCCAGGCTTTTTCTTTTGTCATGATCTTCTAGTAGTCCAATAATTCTTAAATTGTCTCTCCTGGATATATTTTCCTGGTCTATAGCTTTGTCAATGAGGTGTTTAATAATTTCCTCAATTTTTCCCAATTGATAATACCCAGGAATGTCATAGCTAAAGCTAAAACATCCAGAAAACGGGAGTGGGGGCAAGATGGAGAGTTTTAGGCTGCTCTCTCCATGCTTCTCCTCCAGCTTCTTCCCTGCCGACTGTGGTCAGCACCCTGAGCCTGGCACAGCTGTGCCAGCAAGGCACTCCCTCCTGTCTAGATCCCTTGCCCCCAGATTCCCTTAACCTCTGGAGACTCAGAACAGTAGGTGGGGGAGGAATCCTGGGACCTTCCTTCTTCCTTTTTCTTAAATCAGAGGATTCAAAAATTCTGGCGCTTTTTTTGGCAAACCTTTTAAGTTGAATTCAACAGGAGGATCCCCCATTTCTGTCCTGTTTTTAGATTTGGTTTTCTGTCCCCTCAAAGCACTTTGTTTTTGATTGATGTGGAAGGGTTTTCACAGAGGTCTGGACTTTTGCTGCATCTAAGTTGCCATCTTGACCCCAAGTCCTCTTACTAGTATTCTCTTTTCTAACCTATGTACTCCATTAAAAAGCAAAGTAATTTAGCCAGCCATGACGTATCTGGATGAAGCCATCTTGGATCCTAGAAATTATTCTCTCTCTTCAAAGATGCTCTTAAGCCAGCCTATTAAATAACAACATCCCTGAAGCAGAGCCAAGATGGAAAGAAGAATTAGTCTAGAAAGCATATCAGGTTGAGTAATGATTGAGAAATCTAGGAAAATCTTAAGAAATCTAAGAAAAAAAATTACAATGAATTATTGTCACCACTCAGGTCAGCATAAAGGAGACATCTTTAAATATTGATACAGGAAATGTTTAGTCAGGAAAGGCAATATAAAGAATGCTAGTGTAGGGAGATACTGTACACCAGGACAAGAAGAGATCCCATATTTAGCACAAAAAGGTTTATACTTTTGCAGAGTGCAGGAACAGATACACCAGAGAGTTCTGTCACTTATTATCCAGTTCCAGATTACAAGTCCAGGGTGGACTGAGATGGGGACTTTATGAGTGGGAATGACCTTGTACTAAACATAGAATAAGCCTAGAAGGAAGGAGCATCTGTGTGGCTCAAACTCCAGGGGTAGAATGGATTCTCAGTTCCATCTTCTAGCCTCGTCTGAAGGCAACAGTAGAATAACCAGGCCAGGAATTTCAGAACAAAAGGGATTCTACAAGTGTGTTGCTTTGAAAGGGAAGACCTTTCTGGGCTGATAGTATTTGAGTCTAGTAGCAGTCTACTGAAATTTCAATTGGATAAACCCAGAGATATAATACTCAGGCCCAAACTCAGGTCAAGAGTTTGCAAAGCTCAGAGCCTGATGGCAAAGATTAGACTTTGCTCTGTGTCAGACTACTTTGGGAACTTTATAGCTTATAGCTGAAAACTGAATAGCTTTATAGCTTATAGCTCCCCAACTTGAATTGTCCCTGAGATCCTGAAATAGCTTAACATACAGCGAGCCAATAAAAAAGAAACAGGACCACCCAAGATATTTTCTCTAGTAGTATACATAGCCCAGCCATAACAAGTCTTAAGTAAGAAAACTAATTAGAAGAATAAGCAGATAAAAAATTGTTTCCTCTGATGATGCTAAAGGCACAAACCCAGGAAAGAATGACACCAGAGCATCTACATATAAAGTCCCAAAAGAAAACACAACTTGGGCAAGCATTCAGATAGAATTCCTATAAGAGTTGAAGGAAGAAGTCATGGGTCATTTGTTGTTTTTTTTTTTAAGAGTTATAGCTTTTCATAAATAAATTGAGAGCAATAGAGTAAAAAATTAGAAGAGAAAAGCTGTGTTAGAAAGAATTGGAAAGAGAATGAACCGCTTGACATGTAGAGCAGTATAAAACCTTGCCCAAGCAACAAACCACTGAAAATTAACATAGACCAAATAGAAACTACTGACATGAAACAACAAGAAATATTAAAACAAAGTCAAGAGACCAAAAAAGGTAGAATAAAATAAATAAGGTATCCCATAATAAAAAACAACCAAACTGGAAAACATATTGAGGAGAGATTATCTAAAAATCATTGACTTCAGAACAGCTGGTTCTGAAGTGGATTGACAGCTAGGCCTACAGATGAGAGATCCTGGGTTCAAATTCTACCTCAGCTACTTTCTAGCTGTGTGCCCCTGGGAAATTCACTTAACCCCTATTGCTTAGCTTTTGTCATTCTTGTACCTTGGAATCAACATGCTATATTGATTCAAAGACAGAAAGTAAGGGTTTTAAAAAAAAATTACTGGCCTACCTAAAAACCATGACTAAAAGAAATACCCCACATGTTGCATTTCAAGAAAACCTAGAACTGCTCAGGTGTTTTCAAAAAGAGGGCAATGTAAAAGTAGAAAGAATTCAGTCACTTCCAAAAAGAAATGCCAACATGAAAATTCCCAGGAACTTTTATCAACGAAATCCAGAGTTCTCAAATGAGATTAAAAAAGATAATAATAAAAGAACCAGAAAGAATTTAAGTATTGAAGAGCTAGTCAGTATCACACACTATTTAGTAGCCACTACTATAAAAGGGCAGAGATTTGGAAATATGATATCCAGAAGGCAGAAGATTTAGGTTCATAGCTTACCCAGAATACTAAGTATAAACCTACAAAGTGAAAAAAATGGAGGTTTAGTGAAAAAGAATGTTCAAGCATTCCTGATGAAAAGACAGAACTGCATAAAAGCTTTGAAGTGCAAACAGCAATCAAAAGGAACATAAAAAGGGGAAAATGAGTGGATCAGAAGAGACCAAACAAAGAAAAACTGCTTACCTTGTAATAAGTGGGAAATGATTTGCATGTCTCCTCAGAACCCTCTCATTGTCCATAGCAGCCCTACAGGGAGTCTTAACTCAATAAAAGGTCCGAGCATGGTTCTTTTCAGTCTTTATGATTAAAAAAAGAATGGAAAGGAAGAGGAAGAAGAATATAGAAAGAGAGGAGGCAAGGAGAGGAAGGATATATAATTGAGGTATACAGTAAGTAAGTAGACTATACAAACAAGGGTGAGAAAGGGTGGGAAGGAAGGAACTTGTACCTCACTATCATCTGAACACACACACACACACACAAGTGGGTACAGATTTACATTTTACTCAACAAGAGAATAAGGAAAGGAGAAAAGGGAAAAGAATGAAAGAGAAGGTAGATTAAGAGAGTAATCCTAAGCAAAATGAACTAAAGATTTTTTTTAATTGAGAGCAAAGAATTGGAAATTGGGAGAGGGAGTCCCCACCAATTGGAGAATTACTGAATTATTGAACAAGTATTGGCATATAAATGTAATGGAATACTATTGTTCTTTAAAAGAAGGAGAGATTTCAGTTAATGGAGAACTGTACATAGTGTCAGGAAGACCCAATTTCAAATTTGGCTTCAAGACATTTACTAGCCTTGTGACCTTGGGCAAGTTACTTAACCTGCCTGCCTCAGTTCCCCATCTGTAAAATGGGGATAATAGCTTGTACTTCATAGAGGAGTTGTGAAGCTGTAAAGTGCTTGGCACAGTGTCTGGCACATATTAAGTGTTTAATAAATACTTATTCCTCTTAATCCCCCCTTCCTCTGATAGATGAAGAACTTAGAGAGGTGATGGATATTTTTTTTTCCTTGACTGATGTGGAAAATTATTTTGCTTGACTATACCTGTTTATAACATTCTTGGTTTTCTTTTTTTCTCAATTAATTGGAGGGAGAAAAAAAGAGGGAAGGAGCAAAAACAGATTTTTGCTAACTGAAAAAAAAAGTTTAATTTAAAAAACTACACTCAAGACTTTTTGTCAAGACTCAAAGCTAAGCACATTAACCTATTGTCCAAAGATTCTACTTTCTTCCCTTTAAATAAAAATAAAAATAAATAAGTAAAGGTAAGAGTTTAATAACACATTTTAATCAGGGACAAACTAAGGTAAAGGATGGGAATAGGGTTTTTCTACACTAACAGACTATGGGCAAACCACGGGGTCAAGGGAAAGGGACTTAACTACACTCTTCTAAGATCTAAGCAAGACAGGACCCAAAGAAAGCAGTACTGGAGTCACAAGAGGAAAGTTCCTCCCAACCTGGTTCCAGCCAGGTTTGGTCAGCTTAGCTGAGGACCTGAGAATGGCTTTACTTGGGATCTCATGGCTAATCCAGGGATGGTTTCAGGATGCCAGGAATCAACTCCACCAGAACAGATGATCCAAGGTATCCAGGTAGGGAGGGAAAGTTTGCAATGCTGTCCATCAGATCACAAACCACTCCCTACTAGGTGCTGCTCTGCAGGTCTGATGTCCTCTGCTGTGAGCCTTCACCACTCTCCAGGATCCCAGGGAATCTGGATACAACTCCCCTAGCTCTGAGATCTCCCAGGGTCAGCAACAGTTTTGGTCCCAACCCCCACAGAGTCTCAGGCACAAGCCACTTCCTGCTTCCCCATTCCATGTGGAATTCTCCAGCCCTTCCTGCTAGGTCCACATTAACTATATATAAACTAATACCTAAATATTCCTCACAACAATATCAGTCCCCTGCTCAAGAATCTTTGGTGGTACCCTCTTCTCCCTAGGATGTATATAGACTCTTCAGCTTAATATAAGACCTTTCACAAATTGTCTCTGACTTTTGGACACTCTACATTTCAGCAACCTAGTCCACTTCCTGTGCCCCAAACATAAAAAACCTCTTGTCTTATGCCTTCATGACTGCATAGCTATCTGCTATGACTCCAGTGTAAGCCTTTCTCACTTCAATGGCTTTGAATCCGTTAATTCTGTACTACTTTCCTCAGACCCCAACTCTTTTAGAATGTCCCATCTACTCCCCACAATTGTTAGTCTCTCCCAAATGAAAATGTCTCATATGTATTTATCAGTTTATATGTTGTATCTTTTGGTATGATGGAAACTGCACAAGAACAGGGACTATTCATTTTATCCTTTTCATTCTTGGTCTTATGTATAAGGAGGCAATATATTAATAACAATAACAATAATAACTTGTTTTCTCATTGAATTGTATCATTCCATTTACCCTTTATTGTGGTCCTTCTTCAATTTTCTTTTTATACCCAATGGAGTTAAAGAAAATTGCTTTGCTGTCTTTTGCATTCATTACCACCCTTGCCTCATTTTGAGCTTTAATGTTTTACAGAGTAATGTCAGACCCAAATAGCCCACTAATCCATACGTAAGAATTCCTGCAGTTTGTATATTGACTTAGTTCTAAAATGTAACATTCACTATATTTCATTGTATTTTTATTTACCTTGTTAGCTATTTTCCAATTACATTTTAATCTACTGAATTTTTGATATTTCTATTTTATAGTACCATGTCCTTTTTAATTTATTCACAATTGCCAACTTGTGCATCCATCTTCTCTGCATGTCTTTTTGAAATCTAAGTTGGTTGATAAGCTCTTTATGTATCCACATTAGTTTCTTTAGACAGATAGCTCCCCTTTTCATACTTGTATGTTTGCATTTGTATTATTAGATTTTGTATTCTTGAGCATTTTATATCACTCATAGTCTGAATTCCCCTATAGAATTTTTGTTTTGGTTCCTACTTCATTTTTTCTAAACTTTTAAATATGTTCTCTCAAAATCCAGCATACATATTAAATTATGCTTTGTTTCCCTCTTTCTCTAGAATGATTTCCAAGACAGAATGTCAATTTCTCCTTAAATTCCTATCACCTCTAATTTCAAGAACTAGACCCTTCTTGTTCATCAGAATCAGATCCAAAGGAACAGCTTCCTTTATCACATCTCCCATTTTAGCAGAATGAAACTCTCATTAAAATGAGTCAGGAATGAATCAATTGTTCTGCTCTAGGCAAAGAGAGAGTTCTATTCAGCAAATATTGGGATATTTAAAGTCCTCCATCACTATCATATCATATGTTGTATATCATTCTTCTGTGCCTGATTTGTGAGATGTATATACCTTTATAGGCAAAAGAAACTCTCAGGATTAAGGAAATATTAATTCATTGTTCCACATATTTCTTCTCCCTAAGAAGTATAAGTGACACTTGCTGCTTTCTGTTATGAGAGTTTTGAGGTGAATACTAACCAACCAGAGCTCAGAGTTTGTACAAAAATCAGAACCTGAGTCCCATTTTGCAGGTGGGAGTTGAAGAACAGGCAGCACATCAGGAAAATGACTGAGGAGAATGGATTGAAGTATTCTTTTCTTTCCTCTAAGCCTGGTCTTCCAAGCTATATTCAACAAATAGCTGTGGTAGTTTTCAGTGTTGAATAAATTTCCAGTCTCATATTTATGTGTAGAAAAGAAGTATCTACCTGGAAAAGGGAACCCAATAAGTATTCTATGGATAACAGGTGAAGAGATAGGCATCCACACTGGGTCTTGTAATGATTAGCAGTAGGAAAAGGGAAATAGTTACTGACATTATAGAATAGTATCACAGTAATAATAATTTTTATGACAAAACTTTAGCTCACTTTGCCCATGAGTATTATCATTATTGTGCATCTACCATGTATTAATTTATACATGTGTTAAGAAAAATTTGAAAAATCACAATTGATGTAAAATGTTTAAAAACACTATAGATCATAGGATGATAGATTTATAACTGGCAGGCCATTGATCCAGCCCATTTTACAGATGAGGAAACTGTGGCACAGAGTTTAAGTCATTTCCCTAAGATTGTAATTGAGTGTTGTAAGCAGAATTTGAGCCCAGATCCTATTGATTCCAAGTCTATTGCCCTGTCCACTATCCACTATGCCACAAGTTGCTTCTCTGAGTTTATAGAATTAAGAAACCTTAAAAAATGACAGATACTTATTTTTTTGGTCTGTGCAGATAGACACATACATGTGTACTTCGACATGTATCAGAAGCCCCAGGATTCAATACATTTTCATTTGCATTGTCAGATATTTGTAGGTTAGCATGTTCTTCCCAAGCTATGATGGCACTTAAATACTGTCTCCAATGATACTTTTATATTCAGTGTAATACTTCATGCTGCATAATTTCATTGTCTCTTTTATCTTGTATTAAAAACAATGAGTTTTCTTTCCCACTCTTCTCTCTTATCACTTCAACTCTTTTCATGTCCTCTCCTAGCTCCAGTGGTTTCTAGACTTGCCTCCCTGAGATTACCAACTTTTCATTTACTTCTTCCAAACCTGGCTTTTCCAGCCTTCACTAAACCGGTGTCTCCCATTTCTGTGCCCACCTCAAGTAGAGAGAATTGAAGACAGAATAAATCTTACCTTTGCTACCATAGCAACAACTGCCATCTGATTTTTTTCCCCAGTCGCTTCTGAAGTTTCTTTCTGGTGTGAAAATTGTTTTGCATAAATATCTATGAACTAGGTTACAAAGCATGAAAGAGGAGTATCCATAATGCAAAGGAGGAACATATGCAAAGATATTTCAGGGTAGCTTAACCCAAAGCCTGTATTCATTCTGGTTCTTGGGAATTAATAGGGATAGAGATTGGACCTAGGATTTCATTGTTATAAGGAGCCCACCAGAATAAAAAGAAATCTTTGTAACCCTCTACTAATATAAGTTGGTACCTTCTCTTTGACTAAGAGTTTTAGAGGCTTACCTAAGACCCTGAGAAGTTTAATGACATTCTCATGATTACATAGCCAGGACACCTAAGGAATAGAACTTGAATCCAAGTGTTCATGATTCTGAGAGATTCCCTAGGAATTGAGGTCATACTAATATAACATGAGACATTGAGGTTAATATTTTGGTGTAGTTTCCTTGTTCCTTCCTAGTTATCTCCTACTCTATAGGGATCCCAAAGAAATAATTCATTAATAGACATTTATGAATTAAGGAAATCTTTTTTTCATTCCTTTATTAGATTAGGTGAAATTGCATCAATGCTTCATTTTTAAAAATAATAATCTAAATTAACTTTATGAGCAATTATATTATTGCTATAGTTAATCTGTTAGATACCTCAGGCCTATTGCTAGAATTGAGCAGGGTTTTGTCTCTGTCCTTACCATCATGTCCTTAAAATCATTAAAATACTGTCTTCACTAAGAAAAAAAATATCTTCTTCTCACCTTTAACAGTGCAAGATTTGTTAAAAGTTAGCATTTTCTTCATAGCTACAGTTTTAGAGACTCTACCCAACAAAAAATCCTAACAATATAAGAGTAATGGATGGAAGTTAGGGAGGTCAATTTCAGCTCTTTGTATAGAAAAAGTGAAAAGAATTAGATCATTCCAAATGTTGAATGTACTGCTTTAGGACATAGTTGGTAATTTCCCTATTCCTGAAAGAAAAACAAGCATTATGTGAGTTTATGATTTTAGAGGATTAAGGAAGGTTTCTGGAATGACATTATTGTCTGTGTGACCTTGGGTAAGTCACTTCATTTTTATTTACCTCAGCTTTCTCAATTACAGAATGAAGATAATTGCATCTAAGTCCCAGGGTGGTTGTGAAAGTCAAATAATATGAAAACTGCACAATGTTTAGCCAGATCTTTATTTGATATTGATGATGCTGATGTAAATTTTAAAGTATGGGAACAATCTTTCAATAGGTGAAAAATTGGGGGAGGGCCTTACATTGGTGGCATAAGGAACATTGTAAGCAAAGGCATGGGATGACATAGCATTAAGTACATTCTGAAGTATAGAGAACATTCCAATTTAACTAGTTGGTATACAAGGGAGACAAGGGAGTTCCAAATTGTGATGGACATAAGAATTATAGATTTTGAGCTGGAAGGGGTCCTCAATGTCTTTGAATTCATTCTTCTCATTTTATACTTGAGGAAACTGAAGCCCACAGATGTAAAAATGACTTTCCAGGTGGCAAGTAGCAGAGCTGTCACTTGAAGCTGAGGTAGGTGTCTCTAAAACCAGTGCTTTTCCAAGGAGTTTGAGCTTCAGTTGTCAGACAGAACCACTGAAGATTTTTGAACAGAGGAGTTAAATGTCTAGATTTGTGCATAATGAAAACTATTCTAGCATCAGTGTGAAGGTTAATTTGGTGAAGAGAAATAAGAGAAACAAGAAGATATGATATAACTTATTCTAGTAATGCAGAGCTGGGGGTTGGGGTTAAGGAATGAGTAAAAGTGGGACTATATGAGCTATGTTGCAGAAGTAGAATTAAAATAACGATAACCATGTAGATATGAGAGGTGAGGGGAAAAAGAATGAAAGGTAATTCCAAGGTCTTTACATAAGAGAGAAAAAATGACAGTACCACTGACCAAGGCTTTGGGGGAAGTCATCTTAAGAGCTTTCTAATACCTGACTAATTTGGGAACAAATTTATTTTTTATATTTATTTTCTATCATTACCAGTTAGCCTTTTTTAAAAAAATCAAAATAATAGAATTTATTTCCTTCTCTTAGTATTTTTCCATAAAAAGGAAATGTACTACGAATACATTTATTTCCAAATCAAAAATTTACTTTCTAAGCTAAGCAATTTTATAGTTTTTATAAAAACACTATTAACATAGAAGATTAATTCAAAGAAATATTGAAACATTAATTCACAATTTCTAAAAACATTTATATTTTTCCCCCAATTGATATTTTTTGTATATTTGGTCCATGGATTTTTCTTTAGATTACTAGTTCTTTGAGACATCAAATTCCATCTCCGCTGTTAATGATTTTCTATAAATATTTTAGTTTATCCAATTTATCTTTTGGAATTTAATTTCTGAATAGCATACACATTTTCTGTGATTTTTTTTTTGGCCAAAGTACAAAGACCTATTAGTATCCTCAGAGAAAATTTCTTTCTTTTTTCTTAACTAATTTCATTTTAGATTAGTCAGGCTATGAAATAAGTTAAATGTCTATCGGAAAATATCCTGAGGTTTTTAGTCCTATCTCTAGAAGGTGCTAATATTTCTAAGACTAGTACTTTCACACATTTATTCTCAAGAAACCAAGAGATCTTTGTTTCTTGACAATAATATCTAGTAGTCAGGGATTCTTGGATTGAAATGCTACCTCTGATACTAGCTGTGTGGCCATGCAGAAGTTACTAACTTTAGTACCCTGGACAGCTCTCTAACATTCTACATTAGTGGGGAAAGTTTTCACAGTAGACCAGTTAAAGATCCCCAGTGTCTCTCCCTTAGTTAATTTCAGATGAATCAATTAGAAATGTATGAAGTACCTACTTTATGCTGAGTGTTAATTGAGATACATATACTAAAGGGAGATGATTTCTTCCCTCAAGGAGTTTACTTATGACACATCTTGGGGAATGAGGACAGGAAAAGGAGTTTTGATTTAGATAGACACAGGGTTCCCTATAAGTGGAACCATGAGGCAAAAGATGAAACCCTTTCCAGTAGCAATTGTAGTATGGTAATAGTGTTTTGTCATTTTTCCCACATCAAGATATGTAGGAGGGGGTAGAAGTTAGGAAGAGTAGAGAAGTTCCAAAAGTGTGTGTCCTGATGGATTATGCTGGAAGAGATCCAAGTGAATTGTTGTAAAAATGAATTACTTAAGAATATATTAATGTATTCAATATACATGTATATATGAATATACACATATATACATAATGTGTAAGGACCTTTATTATAGGGAAATATATATAAGCTCTGCTTTTCATATTAGTGACTTCTTGATTAGATGATTTGTGAGTATCCATTTCTAATGCCAAAATAACCTCAGTGTAGTTGCTCATATAGCTTCCAGAGTTTCCCTTTATCAATATTCAGTGAATTCTGATTAAATCATGGAGAGAGGTAACAAGGTTCCCCAGTGGTTTGAGAGCCAGGCCTGGAGATGAGAAGTCTTGGTTCAAATTTGAACTCAGACACTTACTAGCTCTGTGACCCTGGGCAAAACATTTAACCCCTATTGCCTAGCCTTTATTGCTCCTCTGCCTTGGACCAAATACACAGTATTGATTCTAAGCTGGAAGTAAGGGTTTTTTAAAAACATGCAAAAAACCTTCAATTAAATACCTTTAACATAGTTAATTTCCTCTCTGAGAGCTTATGTGGAATAAATAAAGTACCCTCCTTGGAGTCAAGAAGACCCAAGGTCAACTCTTATTTCTGACCTGAATAAAATCACTTAACTTCTTAGTTCCTTAGTTCCTTACTAACTATAGGATCCTGATCAAGTCACTCAACTTTTGTCTCACTTTCCCCAACTTTAAAATGAAAATAATAGTAGTATTTACTTCCCAAGGCTATTGTTAGGATCAAATCATATGATATTTATAAGGCAATTAGCACTAATTAGATACCCCTTAATCTCTGGGTTTACTTTCTGCAATTCTAGTTATCCCGGGTTTGGAGCAATGATCTGCCCTTCATGAGGCAATCTCTTCTGTTTCCATTTTCACTTTTTCTTTTGTTTTTTGTTTTTTTGGTGGGGTGGGGGAAGGCTACAGAGCACCAAGCTGAGGTCCAGGTTCAGGGAGAGAGAGCACATATATATGGGGATCAGCAGGTATTCACTTATATCTGTGGTTTCAAACAGCCTCAGTAGGTTGTGGAACGTATCTCCCACAGAAACAGGGCTCCTTACAAAATCACAAACCCAATCCAAAAAATATTCTCCCCTTTAATATCACCTGCTTAAATTATTCTTGTGAATTATGATTTCTATATACGTGTCTTATCACCCTATTAGACTATAACTCTGTGAGGTTAGAAAGTAATATCTCAGAGTACTGTGTCTCAGTCTCTTCTCCAGGAATTAGCAATGTTCTATATGGTATAAGCATTTTGTGAATGATTGTTCAATTGGATTGAAAATAAGCACTTTTAAATATCTGACCTGGAGGCTATCATGGCTGGGATGATGAAAAAGACAATAGGTTTGGTTGGGCTGGCAGTATGTGAGACTCCATGGGAGTGGCTAAAATTATTATACCCCAGGGAACAGCTGAGTGGCTCAGTGGATTCAGAGCCAGGCCTAAAGACTGGAAGTCCTATGTTCAAATTTGGTCTCAGACACTTCCTAGTTATGTGACCCTGGGCAAGTCATTTCATCCCCATTGCCCAGCCCTTGCCACTCTTCTGCCTTAGAACTAATAAGTAGTATTGATTCTAAGATGGAAGGTAAGGGTTTTTTAAAAAATAAAATTATTATACACCAAAATTCTTGATATTCTTAGTGCCTGAAAATGCAGCATATAAAAAGTACACCGATTATAAGTGAAAAGATGAATACAGTGAAATAGGAAACAGGTCTTTGGAAACTAGAGAATAAGCTTCAGGCTGGCCAGATGAAAATGAATTATCACTGGCAAGAAAAATGTTGACTTGGGAACCTTTAATGGAACAACCACCAGCAAACCAATGGAAATGACCATTGTAATCAGTTTTAAATATCTCTGGTATATGATTTTTTAAAAATCATTAATCACCTATTTAAATATTATTAAAATATCATTGAATTATTAGAATTTTATCAATAGGAAAACTAAAACAAGGTGGTAAGGAATATAAATTAGTGATAGGATTAATTTAAAAACATGAAAGGAAAAGACCCTGGTCATTGAAAAATCATTTATTCATAAAATAGATTATTTCTAATCAGAAAGGTGTTTTTTCTTATTATAAATCTTCAATCCAGGGGAAAAAAGCAACAGAGACTAATATCTAAGGAATCAAAAATTGAAGTATAGTATAGAAAGGGTATAAGGAAGACTTCCTTTAAGTATTTTTCAACATTTATGTTAAAAGTTTGTGCCTAAGTGATGCTAATTTTTAGGGAAGAACTGAATATAATGGTATGTTTTAATTACTTGAATACTTTTAAATGACTCTTTCTTGTATTATAAGTTTCTGGTTAGCCAAGTATCTAAAACTTATTCTTTGAAATTGAATGTTTTTATATAATTACATGCATTTTTTCATTTTTTGAAAAGTAATAGAAGAGATTTTTCAAATTGAGGTTGATTTGCTTGGCTTTGAGTCTATGAATTTAATGATGAAAAATTTAAATTTAATGTATTCAATTTAATCTTATGCATATTAAACAAAAACTTTATTGAAAAAATCTGACCTGGAAATTGATATTCAGTTGTAATTATAATTTAAATTGACTTTCCAATTCTAAAAAAGAATCTAGTAATTTAGTAGTAAATTAAAATACTACAGGTATCCCTTTCCACATTACAACTTTCCCCATCATGGTTTCAATACATCGCAGGTTGGCATAAGAAATTCAGTGAGAATTTTGGCAGGGTGGGGCTTGCAGAAGCCACAAATGACACATGAAGGCCAGCAGATGACACAGAAAAAGTTTAGAAACTCAGAAATGCTTCAAGTATATGTATAGTATATACACTCAACATATTTTATCTTTTAATACTTTAAATATACAGTTTCTTTTTGAAAGTTACAATAATTAAAAAGTTAAAATTTGTGAAAGAACACATGACACACAAAGGCTAGAAATGTTAAGATTGACTTACATATAGCCTGTGACCAAATACTAAACCCAGATTTTACAATAAGGTACTATAAATGGGGGCAGCTGGGTAGCTCAGTGGATTGAGAGCCAGGCCTAGGGACAGGAGGTCCTAGGTTCAAATCTGGCCTCAGACACTTCCCAGCTGTGTGACCCTGGACAAGTCACTTGACCCCCATTGCCTACCCTTACCATTCTTCTGCCTTGGAGCCAATATACAGTATTGACTCCAAGACGGAAGATAAGGGTTTAAAAAAAAAAAAAAGAAGTAAGGTACTATAAATAACCCATTAAAAAATTCAAGAAAAAAATTCAAACTTCTTCTCTGGTACAAAGTAAAGGCCAAAAATTTTTCCACAGATTCCCCAATTGTTCCTCTAACCCCTGCGATATAGAACCTGTATGCTAAAATGGAGTCATATATTAAAAAAATAAGATCCTTTGCCTTAAAGAGGTATAAAAGGAAAGAAAAGAAAAACTGAAAAAAAGTTGACATATTTAATGTATAGAAGCAGGCTGTAAACATTTTTATTCTATGTTGTCATAACTATGCAATACAAATATATATGTGTGTATACATCTATACCTCCATGTATGTTAATTTATGTATGTGTCCATATGTATATGCGTGTGTACATATACATATATGTGATGTATAATTTTAGATTTATGGATGGGCTGGGTACTTTCTTACACATCTGGCTCATTTTTGTTGTTCTATCCTCTATTGTATCTTGGTACACCTTGGAAATTTTCTAATGATAAACACAAATTAAATCTGAACTTTAACATTTGGCAAATGACAGGAAGCAAGAGTTGTTCCACAGGACTGTAAATAAGCAAATGGTTTTACTATTTAATAAAAGAGTAGGCTATCTGAAAATTAAAGGTCTGTGAGCTCTAATTATAGGAATTTTTTCTTTTTTTTTATCAAACTTACATTTATTTCCTTGCAACCCATTGTTCTTAGAACTATTTTCTGTACCTATTTAATCTCTTTTCCTCATGAAGGTCCTTCAGATACCTGGAAAACAATATTATGTCTTCCTCTTCCTCCCCTCCTAGTCTTCTCCAACTTGGGCATCCCCCAATCAAAGATACTATAGCACAGTGTTTTTTAAACCCTTTCCAGTATTAAGACTAAAGAGTAGTAAGGGCTAGGCAATCTGTGTTAGGTTATTTGTGCAGCATCTTATAACTAGGAAGTGTTTGAGGCCAGATTTGAACCCAGATCTTCCTATATCCAGCTGCTTCTCTATCCACTTTGCTACCTAAACATCCCCTGCAAAGAGTCTTTAACTGCTCTTTACCATTCTAGTCCTGCTAGATACTATCCAGCTCTGGATACTCTCTTGTTTGCAAATGTTCTTCCTAAAGTATGGTGGCTTGACCTGAATTTAACTTCATACATCAGATTAGGGCAGAGTAGGACTGTTATATCCCTCATCCTGGACAATGCCAGCCTTAATATAAGATCATATTTTATTTCTTTAGAAGCTATGTCACTGTATTAGATAATATTGATTTTTTTGGTCACTTAAATATCCAGATCCTTTTCAGGTAAATCGTTATCCACTTATAGAAACCTCTCTAGTATAACACTAGTCGGTAAGGAAATATAATTCTCTTTACTTTTATAAATTGCTTTTAAAGAACAAATGCATTTTATTAAATAAGGTAAATCTTTATATGTCACCTTAATTGCCATGAAATATTTCTCCATTTAAGTATTCATTAGAAATGGCCTCAGGTATAATTTAGTCACCTTAAAATAATTACTGAAAGCTTTTCTGTCACTCTAAATATTCTTTAAATTCTCTTATAAACTGTCATTTATTTTGTTAGTAATTTTACATCATTTTTCTGTCATTTTCAGATTTCTTGAAAACTGTTTTTAACCTATTTTAAAGGTGAATGGATGAATTAAGAATCATTTATTAAATATTTGCTGTGTACTAAGTACTTGGAATACAAATAGAAAAGCCATACCAGCCATACACTAAAGAAGTTACATCTTCTTTATGGGAGACAACACATTCCATCTAGCAGGGTAGAAAGATGGATGGAAAATAATGGGAAACTCTAGAACAGAATGGCATATGGAAAGGCCAAAAGTTTTTAGGGTAAATGAACAAATTAGGTTTTCTTGGAGATCTGGAAGGTATAATAGCAGTGATATTAGAGAACATTGGTAAAGAATCCGGTGTTCCACCGTTTTACTGGAAAGTTTGTAGTTGATTACTCTCTGGTCATCCAAATAATGAAGTGGCCATATCATTGGCTCCTGATTGTTGGAAAGGTGTTATGGATCCTATCTCTCTATCTCATTCTCCTTTATTTTGCAAATGTTAACTCAGTCATCAAGATTCCAAATCTTGGAATCATTTTTGGTTCCTCCCTATACTTAACCTTCCATACTGAACTTACTACTTTGATTTATCCATCGCAATATGTCTTGCATACACATAGTTCTTCCTTTTTATTTCCAAGTGGATATTCTTAAGCACATGTCTGACAATATTACACATATGACCTCCCTCCATATTCCAAAAGCTTTGCTGGTATTCTGTGAAATCTTCAGCTTAACATTTTTTAAGTATCAGGCTCAAAGACCTGCTTCCAGTTACCTAACTAGTTTTATTTCATATTACTTTTTTCCAGTTAGAATGATCTGTTAATTGTTCCTCATTTATGACAGATCACACGCAGCTTTAAACATACACACAAATAAATACACACACACACACACACACACACATATATATATAAAATACACACACACACACACACACACACACACACACACACACACGATATTCTCCACATCTAGAATACCATTTTCCTTCAACTTCACTTTTAGAAACTCTAAATTCTCTCAGGCCATCTTAGGTGCCACTTCCTACATTAATTCTTTACTTAATTAATCCCTTCCCTACCTCCCAAGTTATGGGCACCCTCTCCTTCTTGAAATGCATTTGCATTTCTCTTGATTTCTGTACACATTATATCTCCTCAGGAGAAGAGAAGGTCCTTAACTGATGATTTGTTTGGCTTTTGTCTGTGCACTTGCAGTACCTAGCACAGTACCCTGCATAGAGCAGACCTTGAAAAAAATGTTGGTTGAATTGAATTAAACTGTAGCTCTGTAAAATTTGACTCTAATCAAAGAGAAAGAAGGGAGAAAATGACTTAGAGATGGCATTGCACCAAGTAATCCTGGAGAAATACAATAAATTGAACAGAATTAAGAAAAATGATTCTGTGGTCTAATTTATTTTAATAAGTAGGAAACACCTGCTCTGTACAAAGCTAATGCTTAGTTGCTAAAAATACAAAGTCAAAAATAAAATAGCTCCTACCCTCAAGGAACTTATATTTTATTGTTTTCTGTTTTGTCTTTATTTTAATAACAAATTTCCACATAAATTTTCCAGTTATATGATTCATATTGTCTTCCTCTCTTCTTCCTTGCCCCCTTCTAAAGCTGACAAACAATTCATTCTGGGTTATACATGTGGTATCATGCAAAACATTTCCATATTATTCATTTTATTAAGTGAATAATCTTATAAAACCCATACTCCAAATCATATGTCCAAATAAACAAGTGATAAATCATGTTTTCATCTGCATTTATGCTCCAACAGTTCTTTCTCTGGAGGTAGATAGTAATTCTTTTTCATAAGTTCTTCAGAATTGTCCTGGATCATTGTACTGCTGTTAGAAGAAGCTTACATTTTATATCATACCCAACAAATGGTCACTAGACTTTGCATCAAACTATTTCCAAAAGCTGCCTTCATTTCATATATTACACACAATTGCCTATGACTTCTGGACTGGCATATAATCAGTGTTTCAATTTGTAAAATATAGAATGAATATAATTGTAAATATAGAGGAAAAAATCTAGATTCATGTACCATCTATAATCTATATTAATAATGCCCTAATGATGGAATTTTCTTAAGTAGTAACTACATTTATATAGTCAGCATGTTTTCTTAGCTGAGTACATAGTGGCCAAAGTACTAAAATTTACAGAATTAGAATTATAGTTTTACTAAAAAAGAGTAGAGGAATACTTCTATCATTGAATTTTGTGAGTATAGTCTGTCTTGGGCCTTTGCCAAGTTTTTTTTTTTTTTTTTTTTTTTTTTTTTTTTTTTTTTTTTTTTTTTTATCCTGGGACTCCATTCTAGGAGCATAGGGCCACAACCAGTAGGCAATGGGTCACACAGTCGCTCAGGGTCACCCAGCTGGGAAGTGTCTGAGCCCGGATTTGAACCTAGGACCTTTCGTCTCTAGGCCTGGCTCTCAATCCACTGAGCTAGCCCAGCTGCCCCTACTTTAGGTTGCAGTTTCTTTAGCAGATGTAGTTTTTACAGGGTGGGGTTGCTAGCCCCACGCCCAACCCTCCTCCTTTTTCATCCAGGCTAGGGACCGTCCTTGGCCCAGCAGTGGTAAGGGTGGGCAATAGGGGTCAAGTGACTTGCCCAAGGTCACACAGCTGGAAGTGTCCGAGGCCGGACTTGAACCTAGGACCTCCAGTCTCTAGGCCTGGCTCTCAATCCACTGAGCCACCCAGCTGCCCCCCAAGTACTGAGATCTAATATTTCACGAGAAAATTCATTAGAAGGCTTTAAAAAATATTGTCGTATATTTGATTATCATTATAAATATTAGCTTTATGTGTATACAGAGTAACACCTACATAAAAGATACTTAATGTCAGAACAGCTAAGTAGCTCAGTGAATAGAGAGCCAGCCCTAGAGATGGGAGGTCCTGGCTTCTAATGTGACTGCAAACACTTATAGCTATATGACCTTAAGCAAATCACTTAACCCCAAATGCCTAGTCCTAATTGCTCTTCTGCCTTGGAACCAATACTTAGTATCGATTGTAAGACAGAAGGTAAGGGTTTTTTAAAAAAGATACTTAGTATCTTTTATATCTGAGTTAAAAAAATAAATTGTTTCTTCCCATCATCCTACCTTGAACTTGTTTAACTTGAATTGATTTGTGAAAAGCACCCGTGTAAGTGTAAAATAATAGTTTAAATATTCTTGATGGGTTACTTATTTTTTAGTACCCACAAGATTAACTGGCCCTTTTTATTTTTTGTTTGTTTCCAGATGGTATGTGTACTTATTTCCATATATATTGTGAATAGTACTCACAGAAGTCTTCTTCAGAAACAAGGCCTGCCTCAGATGAACCAAATTGTAAGCTGGGCAATACTGGGTAAGATGTATTCCAATCAAATAAAGATGACTTTAAGAGAAATGGAGCCATTTATATCCCCTTTGTTTCAGTGCTACTTGTTTGTCACTATCTTTTATTATAGAGATATTGAAAGAAAAAGAAATTATATAGGGTTGAGGAAATGCATATTACTGGCAGCTGTAGTTTTCTTGCCAGAAAAGAATCAAAACCCTTGTGAGTGTACATATGTTGTTGAGAATTGGTTCAGAAAATATTTGTGGTCTGATGATAATGAATTGTATTTAGCATCTGTTAAAATCTACTATATCATTCCAGAGAAGCGCAGGATTCTATATAGCTATTGTAGTTTAATTCCATCTTAATTTATAGTTTCTCAGTCCCTCTTATCATAAGGAATAGGACACAAAATTGTTACCTATTTCTTTTTGCAAAAGAAGAAAGTGTTTAGTCACATTGCAATTGATTGCATATTTTATCAAGCCAATTAAAGAATTTGAAATGGATTCTTGTACATAATGTTAATATTTCAGAATATAGAAGTTTTTTTTAAAAAGTAAATTGCCATTTTGAGTATTCCATTATTTTCCTTTCAGGATCACAATTTTTTGAAAATGGGCATGGTTGGTGCATGGAAATAAAGGATGGTATAGAAAAAGGTGCCCTTTACTAGCATGTATTTTTATTTTGACATATTATTTTTCTTTCTTCTTTTTTTTGGCTAGTTCATCACCTTATATCCAGAAAATTAAATTAAATTAAACAAATGAAAGTGAAACTTGGCTCCAAAGAAGAAGCCAAAAGAGTGAAAAGAATATAGCAAGCAGGTGCAGGATTTAATGCTCTTCAGAAACATTAATCTTTTTTTTTTTTTTTTTTTGGTCCTTCTCGTTAGCTAGTTCTAAAAGTCTAAGAAAGAACCTAGGATAAAGAAATAGTAGCAGTGGCATATCTAGATCCACATATTTGTAAGATTCAATTTGTTTACTTTCCAGATGCATCTACTACTTTTACCTATTATATCTAGCTATATTAGAAGTGTGGAATTTTAGAGATAGATGGTATCTGAACAATCATGTAGTGTGGACTTTCCGTTTTATTGAGGAAAATGATAATTAGAGAACTGATAGGATTTATCCAGCATCACATACCATTGGTGACTAAAACTAGAAAAGGATTCCAGGTCTTCTCATTCCCAGACAGTGCCCATGGCACCATTTGCTCATTTAGATGTCTCTGACAAAAGCTAATGCTCATATTCACAATAACTAGGTCTCCTTTTTCCATTGTAATACAAAGTTTAATATGTATTCATGTAATTATTATCCATCATTCCCCATCTGCAGTTTTAATAGATATACCCAATGAAATATACCCAAAAAATATACTTTGTTTTTCCAAAGTTGTGGAGGAGGAAGAAAAAAAAAAGTTGTGTACGAGAAACATCAGACCAGAATGAAACCTTCATGTTTGTACAGTAAGGACACTCATCACAACATAGTCACACTTAAATATAAATTAATGCCTTTCTCATAATAATGCAGGATCTGTTTGGGGGTCACCAAATCTGTAAGTTGCATAACAAAGTATACTGACTAGTGTAAATCAGCTAAACCATGAGTTGTCAGCTAACCCCTCCCTCCCCAAGAGGCTATAAAAGACTTATTTCTGAAATAATAATATTAATGGTTATTATTGATATTATGTACATACACATATCATTTCAAAATTCACATAGTATTTAAGAGAGTTACTATCCTTTTAATTGCCACCTGGGTTTACTAGATCTCCTCTGTCATCTAGTTCTTTGCAGAAGTGTTAACCCTCAACATAAGTTATGCCCCTCCCCTCCCACACACTCCTTTATTTCTCCTCTTTACTTTCCTGATAAAACCTTGTAATGGTCGAAAAGGTAAAAAATAAACCAGACTATATAGGTGTGTATTAAAAGAGAAAACATGGGATGTTCCAACTTCAGCTATTTAACTTTGAGCAAATTATTTCAGTTTTCTGGCTTTCCCATTTAAGTACATGATCTCTCAGGTTTCTTCCACCTCTAAAGTCCTATGAATAGCTAATATTAATAACTGTTCCCTTTTTAGCCATATGTTTACTGTTTATCTATTAAGAGATCCCAGTAGAAGGGAGAAGAAAAAACAATTCTGAATTTGTTGTTGCTTTAAATGCAAAACTATCATTTATGATTAAAACTTGTTTTGTATTTTTCTAGAGACGCAGTATAGATTAATTAATATAGAGCTGGCCTCAAAACTGTGAAAAACCTGGGTTTAAATTCCATTGCTGACACATTCTAGTTTTGTGACCTGGGCAAACTCTATGCCCTAGTTATCTTTCTAAGACTATACAGGGGCAGCTGGGTAGCTCAGTGGAGTGAGAGTCGGGCCTAGAGACAGGAGGTCCTAGGTTCAAACCCGGCCTCAGCCACTTCCCAGCTGTGTGACCCTGGGCAAGTCACTTGACCCCCATTGCCCACCCTTACCAATCTTCCACTTATGAGACAATACACCAAAGTACAAGGGTTAAAAAAAAAAAAAAAAGACTATACATTATAGAGAATGTCCTGCCTTTCATTGATAGGGTGAATTTCCTTATATGAATGAATTCATAAATACAGTCCCTTTATATTTATCCATTTCATAAATATAACACAAATATGTTATTGTCCCTTCAATTAAGTATGGCAAATATTATCTGTAAGGGTACTGTTTCATTGTCGTTTTTATCTGGACTTCACATTCAGGAATAGGGTAATGACATAAGTTTCCTATGTTTTGTCAGTGACAAAAATGTTATTTTTTTCTCAAGGTGAAGTGGAGGGCATAGGAAATAGTTATACCACCTCCACAGAAGATTTATCATGGCATTGAAATAACACTAAATTCTCTTTAAGTTAATTTTACATTACTTTTAACATTAATTTTTAAAAATTCAATGAAAAAGTATGCTTCAATCTGCATTCAAAGTTCATCAGTTCTCTCTGGAGGTGGATAATATTTTTCATCACAAGTCCTTTGGAATTTTTTTGAGGTCATGATAACACTGAATCCTCAAAGGCTACATGAATGGAATATAAACTATAGCCAGGAAGTTTCAAGTATGGAGTTAATAACGGGTGAGTTTTCTAAGGATCAGCCTCTCTGAGGAAAGAGGCTCAGGAAGTGGGGAAAGAAGAATATAAGACACAAGTTAGATTCCAGGAGGAAATAGTTATATGCAAAACAAACCTTAAGCTTGGAGTGAGGATGGTGAAGAAAAGGGGAAGATTGGGAGAGGGGCAGGAATAATAATTTGAAATGCAAAGAGAGGAGAATAGAAAAGAAAAAGTATAAGAGAATAAAAAGCTTGCTGCCACACCTGTAAATGTGAATGTGCTAGATTAACCTATAGAATGAAAGAGGCTTAGCAAAATGAAAAAAAGCAAAGTCGAACAATCTGTTGCTTACAACAAATACATTTGAAACAAAGTCTTGCACAGTTATAATAAGGAATTGGAAGAAAATCTATGATGCCTTAGCTGAACCAAAAAGAAAAAAGCAAAATTATTAATTATGTGTTCAGACAAGGCAATAGCAAAAATAGACTTAATTAAAAGGGATAAGGAAGGAAAATATATTTTACACATATACACCCAGTAGAATAGCTTATAAATACAGGAAATTCTAAAGACATTACAAGGAAAAATAGACATTGAAACTATAATAAAGGGGGACCATTGTTGGCCCATAATAAACCTTAAGTAAATTTTTTTAAGTAAAGAAGCTAATCACATGAATAGAATTTTAGAAAAATTAGATATGATAGACCTGGCAGTTATCATAATGAAATATAAATAGAAATATATATATAAGCTATATAAAAATATCAAAAACATATATAAAAGCAAAAATAGTTTATGTTAACTCTGAATGATCACAATTCAATAAATATATTAAATAAAGGATCCTTGAAAAAAAGTATTTAAAATCAATTGGATACCAAATAACATAGTCCTAAAGAATTGATAGTTCAAAGATAAAATTATAGTATCAGGAGAAAATTTTAATAGAGATATTGAGAACAGTGATACAGTATGCCATAATTTTTGTAATGCAGATAGAGTAGTTCTTAGGGAAATTTTTTTTATTTAAACATTTTTATTAGCCAAAATCAGAGTAAATCAATGAAACTACAAATGCCAACAAATTTTAAAACCTCCACTAAATGCCAAAACAAATACTGAAAGTTAAAGAAGTGAAAACAAATTAGAAGTTAAAGGAATTAAAATTGAAAACCAGGAACCATTGAATTAATAAAAGTAGGAGCTAATTTTTTTTAAAAACCCTTACCTTCTGTCTTGGAGTCAATACTGCGTATTAGCTCCAAGGGAGAAGAGTGGTAAGGACTACGTAATGGGGGTCAAGTGACTTGCCCAGTGTCACACAGCTGGGAAGTGTCTGAGGCCAGATTTGAACTGAGGACCTCCCATCTCTAGGCCTGGCTTTCAATCCACTGAGCTACCCAGCTGCCCCCAGGAGTTCATTTTTAAAGAAAAACCAATCATGACATTTTAACTATAAACTAAAATTCAAAAGTTTGAAAAACTTGCTAAGTGGAAGGAGGCAGGTATTTTTCTATCTCCCCCACTTTTCCCACCCCCAAAAAATGCAGTTGAGAAAATATATCATTCTGTACTGCATGCTTTCTCACATCTAAAATGCATCATAAAAATTGGTCTGCAAAATCTATCTTACAATAACATAAATTATTTTAAATGATACTTTACTCTTAGATTTAACCACAAGGAGGAGAGATTTAACCATAATAATAAAATGTTCAGTAAATAAATGGGAAAAACTCAGCAAACGTTTTATAATACAGTGACCACAAAAAAATTTAATGAGATAAAAAAGAATTCCCTTCACTGCTACCACATGCTTCCAAAAAGTTGTTTGATGTTTTTCTTCACCTTCAAGCAAAAATTAATATAATTCCTGGTTTAATTAAGTTGCATAATCTTAAGAGTTGGGCAAGACCCCAGTGGGAAAAACATCTATTGCAAACTATACCTAAGCAAGAATCCCTTTGATATCACCACTGAGAAGTGGTAATTCTGTCTCTGGTCCTCCAGTGAGAAATCCACCCGTTCATGTTCTCTGTGTAGCACATTCTGAGCAGTCAGTGGTTATGTAGGAAGCATTTGACATGTTTTCTCATTTTAATGTTCTTAACATTTCTGTTTCATTAATGGGAAAAACAACTTCTGGCCCATCATATTAAACAACTTAATCAAAAATATAGTCTTTACTTGTTAAATGCAATAAGTTGGCTAATGATCAAGTCTTAAAATTACTTTTTAAAATTATATATAAATTCTAGTTTAGGTGAATTCAGAGATATTGGAACTACTTTATGATATCTATTTTATCTGCCAAATATTATGAGAGAATGAATTTTCTAAAGTTAATATTTCTATAGTGAGACTGATCTTAAACATAAATATGCTCAACTTGGTAAATATGAATCCCTTCAGTTCTTAGACCATCACAACTGCTTTGAGAGAAATTTAGAGATTTATATCTAAAGGAGAATTTAGTAAATAATGCTAAAAGCAATAGCCCTTTTTTATGAGTACATTTTACTTCACAGAAGGGAAAGCCTTTAGACAATTACTTGGCAGAGGGTGATGGAAAGAGCAAGAAGTGCCCTCCTGTCCAAGCAACCAGATAGTGACAAGATCTTGGTCAATCTTCTTGTTTTTCCAATTAATAGCAACAACAAAGAATAACATTAAAATTGGCATCTTCTTAGTACTTGAATATTTACAAAGCATCTTACACATGTTAACACATTTGATCCTCACAACAACCTTGTGGAGTAGGTGCTGTTATTTTACAGATCTCATTTGTTAAATTTTTCTGCATCTACTGATATTATTGTATGATTTTTCTTGATTCGATCATTAATATGGTTGTCTATAGTTTTCCCATTTTACAGGTGAGGAAATGGATTCAGGCAATGGTTAGGTGACTTGCACAGGTTCACACAGCTAATAAGTGACTGAGGCAGGATTTGAACTGATTTCTAGTACCTCACTCCCTCTACCTCACTACCTAGATGCCCAATTAAGAGAGGTGTGTCTCAGGTACATCTGATGAGTTTCCAGTCTCTGATAGTGGAGGTAGAGCAATGCTCTCTTAAGGTTCAGTCAATCCAGAAATATTTGTTAGACATTTACTATGCATCAGGTACCATCTAGGGTCTGGAAATACAAAGAAAAGTAAAAAATACATCACCTGCCCTCAAGGAGTTCTAATGGGGAAAAAAAAAAAAACCATATAAACCACTCTGCACCTACAGAACAATGGGAGGCAATGTCAGCCAGAAGGCACTAGTAGTAAGAGTAGGGTGACTAGCTCATAGGAGCTGAATGGGGTGAGAAGTTAAGAGTGTAGGGTATTTGAAGAATCACTATGTTAAAGTCCCCTAGGATGAGAGCTGGAGTTGAGGCAGAGAGAAAATTATAAGTGAGGGATCAAACTCATTGAGGAAGGAAGGGGAGTACCTGGGGGTCTGTTAATGACAACGAGAAGAATTTTAATAAGGTGGTAGATATGAATAGCAAAGAAAGAGAGGTTATTGAGTGCTCAAGGTAGGGGGAGAAGCTGGAAATGACAACAGGGAGCAAGGAATATGCCAACTTCCCTGCCTCGACCAATGATCCAAGGAGAATACAGGTTTGTCAGAAAAAGACTGGCCTCCAAAATCAGAGGCTTTTACAGATAACCATACCTCAGAATGCTGAAGCATGCTGAGGCCAGCAGTTGGGTGGATCCCCAGTGGAGGATTTACTGGAGAGCACAGACAAAGGCTGCCCAGAGGGAGCAAAGAAGGATTAGTGATGAGGTGCATTGTTAGTATGAATGCCCAGGATGATGAGATCACAGATCAGTGAAGGTGTTGAATGTTTGCATCTGTGATCTGTTAGGAGAAAAAAATTCCTCTTAAAAATAACTAAGGCAGATGTGGCCCTAGACTAAATCTTTATGCATAACTCGTACCTATGATTATTCTACATTGTTCTGTGCATTTACTGAAGCCATATACTTCCCACATCTTTATATGTCAGTAGCATATGTATGATCTCTTTTTTTTTCAGCCTCTTCCTTGGTTGTGCCATTATTGGGTCCCACGATTGTCTTCCAGCGATTACTCAGTATACTTCTCTCCTTGATGTCAACCTATCTGCTGTTGAGCACAGGGTACATACTTTACTTATTATATCATATCTTCAAAATTTTTTTTCCTAATCTTTCTATCTCAGAGTTTAAGCAATTATAAATTTAAAGATATAACATATTTAAGGTAAATTGCCATATAATACGCCATTTGACTTTTAAAATAATTTTGCTTTGAACTTCCTCTACTATCTATCTTTGGCAGCTTTCTGTATTTCTGATCAAACTGACCAGGTTACATGACCTAACAGATTTGAAATCAGGAGATCTAGGTTGAAGTTTCAGATCAGCCACTTCCTAGCATGATCTTGGGCAAGTCAATTCCAAGAGCCCTAGCTTCCTCCTCTGTAAAGTTCTAGAACAGTGATGGGCAAACTTTTTAAAGAGAGGGCCAAAGGAAAGGAAATGCTCATCTGTCAGTCTGTTTCTAAGGCAACTCTTTCGCAGTTTCATTGTATTGTATCCTACTCATTGTATTTGTCAGATTAAGAATAATGTTGCATCTCTGGATAGAACATTTCAGGGGGCCTGCATCTGGCCCACAGGCCGTAGTTTGCCCATCACTGTTCTAGAACATTTGAAAGAATTCCTATATAAGGACTTTCCCACATATGAAAGCAGAGATCCAGACCAAAAATAAGCAAAATAACCTAACAATTTGTCTTGAAAAGTTTTTATAAGGCTCAAATGATAAAAAAAAAAGTAGATATCATATAAGGCTTTTACAAATATGTCATTGCTACTAATGTTATAATTACAATCATTAAATGCCACATTGACAATCTCTGATTCTGTAAGCGTGTACCTAGAACAATGCAAAATTAAGTTTTTAGAATTCTTTTTTAATTTCTTAGTTAGATTTTAAGGCTTTTCCTCCCCACCCACCCCCAACTCTTTAACAGTATTAAGTTTATCTGGGCTGCTCAGATTTTTTTGTAATCCATATTTCTTTTTCTATAATAGTTTTTTAAAACATTTGTAGAATCTACTTTTATTTTCTACTTGAAATATGTTTAAATTGTTATCAAAAACTAAGCCTGATGTTGGTATTTAGGAATGTTGAGCTGATGAGCACACGTAACTTTCCATGAAATACTCAGAGGAGAGTGCTTAGGTAAGAAAACAGATACAACAAATAATCAATAATATGCCCACTCAGCAAATCTGGATAGGTTTGATTTTCCTAAGGTAGAAAATCAAAGGACTCTGAGAATAGTTCCACTTTTGCCATGTGCTTTTGAATTTTCTTCTTCTCTCTTTGTCTCATTATGGGTACTTAGGAATAGCAATTTCCCCAAGAGTTGGTTATTGCAGACCAAACATATGTGCTATGTTTATCATATTCTTCCTCTCAGATTGGTTAAATTTTGATTCAAAAATCAATAGCCTAGATCAGATCAAGGCAGCTGAACACACCACCATCTTGATACAGTCAAAAGGAAGGATGGAAGGCACTGTGCTAAACACTTCACAAATATTATCTCATTTGTTCACCACAACAACTCTGAGACACAGGGAGGTAGGGGCTATATCATCATTTTATAGTTGAGGAAACTAGTGATTTGCCCAAGATCACACTGGTAGTTACTAGCACAACTTGGATTTGAACTGAGGAGCTCCAAATCCCCCATTATATTTTAAACTTCTTGAGGGCAGAGACTATCTTTTGCCCAGTTTTGTAGCCCTAGTGTTTAGGACAGAGCCTGTCTCACAATAGGCTCTTAATGTGTGTGTGTGTGTGTGTATGTATGTATGTATAGATAGATGGATTGATTGATTGATTGAAACTTTCTTGTTTCTTGTTTTTTTAAATCCTTACCTTCTGTCTTAGAATCAATACTGTATATTGGTTTTAAGGCAGAAGAGTGGTAAGGGCTAGGCAATGAGGGTTAAGAGACTTGCCCAGGGCCACACAGCTAGAAAGTGCCTGGGGCCAGATTTGAGCCCAGGACCTGGATCTCCATCCATTTGGCCACCTAACTGTCTCCTGGTGTATATTGTCCAGTCATTCATTTATGTCCAATGCTTCATGACCCTGTGGACTGTACTGTCCATGGGGTTCTTTTGTCAAAGATATTGAAGTAGTTTGCCATTTCCTTCTGCAGTAGATTAAGGGGCACATATAGATTAAGTGACTTGTTCAGGGTTGAACAGCTAAGGGTCTGAGGCCAGTTTTGAACTCAGATCTTTGTGACTCCAAGCTCAACACTGTTCAATGAGTCACCTCATACTTGACTGAACTGTAAAAGAAAGGTAATGTGACTAGATAACCTCTTAGGTCTCTCATCTAAGGTGTTTGGCAGGTTCATTGTGTAAGATTTAAATTAATATCCAACAATTGAAGAATTATATTTTATAAAATTTATTAATAATCACTTGAAGTAGGAGGAATAAAAGGAAATAGAAGTATAAAAAACCCAATTACCTAACAAAATTAAGACCACATGACTAAGTTCTCCTTGCCTGCTTAAAAAGTCAGCTCTACCAAAACTGTGACAGGAAGAGAAGAGAGCAAGAGGCAGGGCTACACCAAAATTTATAATTGTTGATGTTCAGTCATTTTCAATTGTGACTGACTCTTTATGACCTCATTTGGGGTTTTCTTGGCAAAGATACTGGAGTGGTTTGCCATTTTCTTCTCCAGCTCATTTTACAGCTGAGGAAATCAAGGCCAACAGGATTAAGTGCCTTGCCAAGGATCATACAGATAGTAACTATCTAATTCTAAGGCCATTTTTTAACTCAGAAAGATGTCTTCCTGACTCTAGACTCAGCACTTTATCCATTGTGCCACTTAGATACCCATTCCTAGCACTGATAACTTAATAAGTACTTTTTCATTCAGTCAGTCAGCTGGTCATTGTTTCATTCCCTGAACACATGGTGGCCAAAAAATAGGACTTAAAGATATAAGTAGGTTCTGTGAACATGTCCAGATGGACCAAGTAACTGAGGAACTGAGATAAGTCCTCATGTGAACCATCAGAACCACAAGCAGCAGATTTAGAGGAGGCTCCAAAAGCATAAACAAACTCAGGATGGCCGAGCACCCCCTTCCCAACCCACAGTGATCACTCTGGTATTTCTCCTCAAGCTGCCATCTGAGGCCCCCTGCTGAGCAAAAGACTTGTTACTGTGAAATAAATGACATGATTCAGTTTCAATCTAACAAGCATTTATTAAGCTTCTTCCACAAGCTAGGCACTGGAGATATAAAGACAGAATGAAAACCAGTCCTTAGGGAGTTTACATTCTGCAGGACTAATGTGGTAACTTTTAACACTAATTATTAATTTTTTGCTAATTTTCCAGCTACAATTTTAGTTACAATGAGAATTGCAATTTCAGTTATAAACCTTAATAAATTTTAAATTATTTCTCTAGCCCTAATTTTTAAATTTCATTTATTTTCTGGCTACAGTTATAGTTAGTTATAATGAATTACAATTTCATTTATGATCCATAATGTTTTAAAATTATTTGTTTTATACAAATTTGGCTTACATGTAACTTTTTAGAGTCTACATCCATTTATAAAAGCAAGGTACAGCCAGATGGTTTAGTGTCAACCGTGTCAGACTGCCTGGGAAGGCAGGTTTTAATTATTATTTTTTTAATGGGGACTTACAGAATAGTTAAAAAGAAAATAGTTTCATTGTTTTCTATTACATATGCACATAATTTAGAATAAACCTTTATTTTAAAATCCAGAGTCATCACACAAAGGTCCTATTTCCTTGCATTAATGAAAAGCTAAGTCACTGTTAATCAGCATATTAATTTTCTGCATAAATAGATGTGCTTAAAACAGTCTTTCTCTTTTCATGGAAATGAGTTTTTGTGTTATTCATTTGCCCACCACATTCTTTTCATAGTTACTACAGAAAAAGCTTTTAGCTAACAACTGGCTCAATTTTACAAAATCGTATGAGTGAAACCCAAATACATGAGGTTTTATCATGCATGTATATGTGTGCATGTGTGTATATGTGTAATAGAAATATTTATATGCACGTTATATAGTATACATATATTACATAGTATGTGAACATGTGTATGTGTTCCTTAAATGTATAGTGTGTGTGTGTATATATTATAATGTGTATATATGTGCATGTATTATACATATTATCTAACAGAATATGTATCCATGTGTATTTATACATTTTGCATATAATATATATGTCTGTATTGAATATATTTGTGTTTACATGTTGTACGTATGTGTGTGTTATCTAATATGAAATATGTATGTGTGTAGGTGCATATAGAATTATAAAGAAATGTATATATGTTGTATATATTACTTATATGTATGTGTATATATTCTGTAATATTATATAGTGTATAGTATCCCATATATGAGTACATATATTATATATGTGTATATATTATCTAATAGACAATGTATATGTGAATATACTGCATATATATGCATATTACCTAATATATAATAGTGTATACATTGATTATACATTTGTGTATATTATATTGTAAATACACATATATTATCTAATATACAATATATATTTACAAACACATATACAGAAGCTATATATGATAATTTGCTTTTAAAAAATCGAGCCCTCTGGAATTGGACTTAGGAGATCAGGGGTTAAACTTGATAGATATTTATTGCTGATCAAGTCACTTAACTTTTGAGGGCTTTTGTTTCTCACTAATAAAATGAAGATAATGATCATTGCACTGCCTACTTCACAGAGTTGTTATGAGTAAAGCAGTTTTGCTGATGCTAAAGTGCTTTATGAGTTACTATTCCATAAATGTGAAATTTAGGCAGGATTTCAATTTTAAACAGTGACAAGGACAAATCATCTCTACATAGTTTCTAAAATCTTATTTGTAATTTGGGAAGGGAGCAAAGCATAAGGAATGAGTCTTGGATCTGGAGTCAGAAGATCTCAGTTCAAATACCAACCCTTGTTCTCACTACCTGTGTGACTATGAATAAGTCTCAGTCTCTAGGCCTCAGCTCCTCATCTGTAAATGAGAGGGTTGGATTAGTTGATCTCTAAAGTCTCTTCAAGGCCTAAATATATGATCCTCTGACTGAAGTAAATACAATAGGCCATTTGTAGGCTAGTCATGCTTCTTTGGAACAAAAAAAATAAATGTAATTTTCAAGCTTCATTGTTAAAGTCTAAAAGTCATCAGCCTCACCTGCTTAGAGTTTGCCTTTTTGATTTCATTAACCAGTGAACAAATATTTAGCTATAAATGTGAGGAGTTCTAAAAGTGATACAAAGAAATACTATAGTCCCTGCTTGGTCAAAAGGAGTAAAAGAGAACTCAAATTTGACCAGGTGGTGGGTGCTCCAGTGTAGAGCAGTCAAAATCAAACCAGCAGGTGTTGCTAAACAACTAGAAGCTTTCAAGGATTGGGTGTCTCCTTGTTAATTGCTGCTTTTTAATAGGCAGTGTCTTTGGCTTCCCATGCAAAGCCACCCCTTGTGGACCTGCACAATTTTAAGGAGGTCTGTTTTCAAAGAATTTGGAGCTCTAGGAACAAGTGTATTTGACTCTTTGCCCCAAGAATCCTGTGACAGGAAACAGACATACATCCCTAGGATAGGACAGAGGATTCTGCTGTATCCTGCCCTTCTTATCACCACCCTATTTCATAGGACTCTTGATATTTAATATATGTATCTCATGTAAGTCTGGAGTCCACAGGAGAATTGAACCGGGATGCTAACATTGCTTACTCATAACTATTGGGGAAATAAGACACATGAAACAATTAGTGAATGAAATAATTGATTAACATGAAGTAAGTGCTAAATTATGTGGTACAGATGCTTAAAGGTAAAAGTGATTAGAGAAGAAAGATTGTGGCTAGGCATTTTCAGGGATGCCTTCACAGAAGGGCTCTAATCTGAGAAGACCCTTAAATAAATAATGTCCCAAATCCATTTCACCAAATAATTGTGGTTTACTTTCTCCAGCAGAAAAATACTTATACAAGCTTAGACATGTTGTTTTGAATTTTGTGAGCTTTTAGCATTTCATTTTTTGGAAACATTTGGAGAGAAAGGAAAAGGATATTTTTTTAAATTGTCCTATTACTATAAATATATAGTTTCATAGATTTAGAGCTAGCAGGTATTGTAGAGGTTATATAGCTCTACTCTCTTATTACACAGATAAAGAAATTGCGGCCCAGAGAGATTAAATGGCTTAACTAATATCACAGAGCTTAGTAAATAGCAAAGCTAGGTCCTTTCATTATAAATGATACACTCTTTCCACAACCTCATGTCCCTCCCCCCAGCACAACCACCATTCCTATAACCCATTTGTCTTAACTACCGGCAGATTTTTCCAACTTTTTCTTGGTTTCCCTGGCTGTAAAATGGATATAAAGCCTTTTCTTACCAAAGTCAGGCAAAACCATAAAGTATCATGTAAATGTGAATTGCTAATAATAATGATAAATGTTATGAAGAAGTGAGTCAATCTTGGTTAAAGGAGGGATAAAGTGATATAGGTGATT
This sequence comes from Gracilinanus agilis, assembly GCF_016433145.1. Taxonomy (NCBI): domain Eukaryota; kingdom Metazoa; phylum Chordata; class Mammalia; order Didelphimorphia; family Didelphidae; genus Gracilinanus; species Gracilinanus agilis. The sequence continues at coordinate 473,831,322 of NC_058130.1, read as the reverse complement.
TGGAGGAGGAATGAAGGAGATAGCTGAGTGTAGGGATGAATGGGTAGGTAGTATATATAGGAAGGTAAGGGAATGAATGGGAGTATACAGGAGGGCAGCTCAAACAGGCTTATTCACTGAGGCTTGTGACAGAGGATACTGGGAAGAAGTAGGCTGGGTTCTTCAGGCAGGGAAGGTATCTCTATGGTACAAGAGGAATTGGGCCAGTCAGAAATGTTTAGATCAAGGCTTGGGGTTTCTCTTGTTAATTTCTAAAGTAAGGAGGAGTCAAAGGCTCCTCCCTGCCAGTGAAATTGATGTCTGCAGGAAGTTTCTGCTGGGTACTTCCTGCCCAAGATGGATGCCTAGGTTTCCCCCAAGAAAATAAAAGGAAAGTAATTCTTCCCTCTTCAGCCTTTGCCTTAATCTTCAAAACATTGATTCACCAGAGGCTTTGAATAAGTAACAAAGGGGATTTATTGATGTCAGGGATAATCAGAGGGAAAGAGGTTTTAGGTTTTTATAACAGCTGCTAGAGAGAAAGCTGATGCTGGGGGGAGGGACACAGAAAAGGGTCAGCCTGAGAGAGGCCAGCTCTCCCAGTCAGGAAGGTTTGACTGCTTTGAAGTAAAGTGTTTATCAGATCACTAAATAAGAGATGGCTTGATTTAGGATGTCCTACTTGCCTACAGAAACTGAACCCACAATGTCCAACCACCAAAATCACCCTTCCTCCCAGGGCCCAAAGGGAAATTCAGGGGAAATAACAGGAATATAAATGGAGAGATCAGGGAGAGGTCCAGAGAAATCAGATTAGGTCCAAATGCCCAAAGACAAGAACCCAGGCCAAGGCAAAGCCAAAAAGCCAAAGCCAACAGCTCAAAAGCAAAAGCCCCTCAGTTGGAACTTCAGCACTATTTATAGCCTCAGGCTCCAACTGCCTTTCTGAACATTCTTAAACCCCTAACTGCCAGGGCTGCTTACATTTGAATTTGCAAAAGCAAAAGACTTCTGCTAGCAACCTTGCATTACATAAAGCACAGTTTTATGAAAAATATTTAGTTCTATTCGCTTTCATTTTTAAAGTGGTGTCACTGGGGTATACTGCATAGACTCCAGGCCTACTAGAGTCAGGAGGACCTGTATTCAAATCTGACCTTAGATACTTCCTAGCTGTGTGGCCCTGGGCAAGTCACTTAACCCCTGTTTGCCTAGCCCTTAGAGTTGTTACTAAGACAGGAGGTAAAGATTGTAAAAATAAATTAGTTAAATTTAAATGTAATGTCAATATAGGTATGACTAATTGGTTTGTATAATATATAGATTAGCGCTGTGTGTATATTTTTTCCCCTGGGGCCAGATATGAAGCTTTCTTTCCCTTCGTGTTGTCATGCTTAATGCTGGTTTGGATCCATGTGGAACAAGAAACACTGCAGCAGTCGAGAATTTCCTGTACACAAAAGGTACAGTACATTGTCTCAAGACAATCTTACTAGACGTGAAAATACAAAAGTCATATTTATTCCCTGAAATTTTCAGTGCCATTACACCAAAGATTTTTATTACTTAAAATTTCAGAGTTTATTGTAAATTGCCTCTTGATTAAATAGAAGTCATTAGTCAGTCATTTAATAGCTTTTGTCAAATTTTTTTTAACAACCAGTTTGTAAAGAGATTTGTCAGCTGTCACAAATGAGAGCAGGCTTATTGTTATGCAGGTAGTATAGAGTCTCCAGTGTTTCTAGCAATCTACTGCATAAAATCAATGATGCAAAGTGAAAAACAGTATAGGTGAGAGAAATAGAAATGTCCTTATCTAATTTCCCATTTTCCCCCACTCATTTCTTTTTCTCACTTTTTCCCCCATTTCTAGTCAGAAAGACCATTGCATTATCATTTACAGATCTATGAATTTGACCCCAAGTGACTTGTAGCTTCAGTATCTCACTCTTTTTTTCCTAACCATCTCAGTTCAAAGTGTTTTCTTCATCACATCATTGCCTCAGGGTCCCATTTCAGATGGCTTCTCTAACACAATACACTTACAATTGTTCTAGCCAATCCACCTTCTAAGGACATTTTGTCAGGCTGAGCTAGACAGGTGGAATGACATTCTAACCTTCCTTTTTTCTTAGAAATGTTACTGGTAATTACATAGAATCAGTACAAAGAAATATAAAATTTTTACCCAAGCCACTTGAAGGATATGCTGCTGTAAAATTCCTTCAGCCAACTCTGTTGATACTGTCTGAGATAACAAGTACTAATACAGGCTTATTAGAGAAAAAAATGGAGAAAAGAAAACAGGAGAATTCATTGTAGTCGAGTATATGATGACTTTTAAAAAATTTCATGTAGACAGTTTGTAAATTTTAAGTGAAAGAATGTTTTGGGGATAAGCATATGGTCAGAGATTCTCCTTCATAATCTGTACATCCTTTAACCCCATATTGTTATAATTCATTTCAAATGTTTATTCAGCACCTGGAGGTCAAATACTTTTCTAGGTGCTGGAGATAAAAAGTAGGCAAGTCCTTGCTCTTGTGGATTTAAAAAAAATTAATATCCAATAACTAAATATTATATTTAAAAAGTTTTATTAATAATAACTAAAATAAGAGACCTAACCAGCCCACTCCGAAGAAACAAAAAAGAGGAAGAGGGAGGAGTTACAACCAAATATTAAACAATAACGTAACCACGCAAACGTGGATGTGCAGGAGAGATTAAAGGGAATTTTGAGAAAAACTAAAGGACCTATGGGGGATGAAGTCCAAGGTTCAAAATCTCTATTTATACACTCTGAAGGATTTGTAGTCCCATGTGACGAACACAGTTTCCAAAGTAATATTTTATAATCTTTGAAACTATGATACAAATAGAATGATATTATTTGTATTATTATTTAATCAACAACCATGCTTAGTGTATGCGAAGTAATGTCCTAGGCAGTGGGGATCCAAAGATAAAATCATCCCTGCTCTCAAGGAGCTTATATTCTATACAGGGAATAAACATTCACATATCAGAAAATATACATGGTAGATAAAAATAAGAACAAGCACATTTGTGTTTTTCAGAGGAAGTATGAAGTTTGGGATTTAATTTCATCACATAAATCTAATCTTGGTTTTCCTGGAAAGATCCAGAAAAGTATGTCAAGAGCTTTATTTTAAAAAATAATCCAGGGGAAAATTATTTAAATTTATGTCTAATCTTTGACTTCTGATTGCTACTTCCAAGGAGACATACTGCAAAAGAATTTAATACCTTTGTAATTTTTACCAATGAAAGAACATTCACTACCCTCTTAACTGGGAGAGAATAATTTTTGTATAAACTAGGTGGCTATTTATTGACAGTAGAAGGAAAAAAAAAAAACAAAAAGTATTTCACCATACAATATTTTTTCATCCCACACTTCATCTGGATTTAAATGCAGATTTTTGTCCATGTAAATTCAACTTCTGGTCAAGTGTTCTTTTGAGAAATGAGTCTACATGAAGGAAACTAGAAACTAAGCAAAACACAGGTTCTTTCTATTCTGTACATAAAGCATTAGAATACCACTGGGTTCACTATAACATTGGCAATATACAATGTCTTTCTGGCAGATTTTATTAAAGTATAATTAAGGTAGGAGAAGATTTATCACTGAAGTTTTCAGCATGGTATGCTATTCTAGCTACTGTAAATAGGAATGGACTAATTCTTCATTCACCTCCCTATAAATTTACCATTTATTATCCAAGTAAACCAACAGGGCATTATGTATTGATTTTTTTCTTCTTGCTTTCACAGCTCACCAGTATACATTTTGCCTATAATACAGATATAACTCAGTTCCGGCAACTCCACCTGGATGACATCCGTAGGTCCTTCTTCTTTGTATCCTTTGCTAAAATGCTTGTTTTAAAGACATGGCATCAAGTTAAATAATCACTTCACCTTCTGGATAGAATATTAATTTTTTTAGTATAGTCAATTTCATAAATCCTTAGATATTTTTGAAGGGCTGTGTTTCATGTCTCATGTTTGACTTCTTTTTTTGACAGTTGTCTTTCCATTTGGGACCTGTTTTGAATTATTTAGTTAGAGCTTTTAGATTTGCCCATCTGGAGTTCCCTACTCATAAGTGTCATACAGTTCATTTCTTTAATATCTTATAATTTTCTGTCAATTCTTCACTATCTGGGAAAGGAAAATCAGTCGCTCATTTAAACATTCAAAGTGACTGTGCCACTTTTCTGAGTTGGAAAACTTAGAATCAGCATATAACTTATAATTTCCCTTGCTTCAAACCTTTTAGATTCAAAATCCTAACCTACCTTAAAAAAAATTTTTAAGTGGATTTAAATAACCATGGCTCCCTATTTTCTTTCAAATACCCACAAATGATACTATAAGAATGAATTTGATCAAACCTCATAGCCTGTTCTAATGGCTTTGGTATCTATAATTTTAAATTTTCTTATCTTCAGATAACAGCCAACAGAGCCTATGCAAAATACCAAATGATTAACCATAAGCACATGGAACAAGTAGAAAGTCAATTGTTTGTTCCTGTCTAGGAAGTAAATTGTAAGAAGAGTTTTACAAATGCTTTTCTTCCCTATACCCCACAGCTATTAATATAAACATTCTGTCTCCTTTTAAATGTATCTTCTAGGCGACATAGATCCTATACTAATTTTTTTTTTTTTGCTCTCCATTGTCTTTTTTTTTTTTTTTTAGAAAAATTTTCCATGGTTACATGATTTATGTTCTTACTTTCCCCTTCACCCCCCCCAGAATACCCCCCATAGCCAACACGCATTTCTACTGGTTTTAACATGTGTCATCTATCAAGACCTATTTCCATATTATTGATAGTTGCATTGGTGTGGTTGTTTTGAGTCTACATCCCCAATCATGTCCGCATCAACCCATGTGTTCAAGCAGTTGTTGTTCTTCTGTGTTTCCACTCCTGTAGTTCTTCCTCTGAATGTGGGTAGCATTCTTTTCCATAAATCCCTCAGAATTGACTTGGGTCATTACATTGCTGCTAGTACAGAAGTCCATTACCTTACAAAGTTTATTTGGAAGAACAAAAGATCAAGAATATCAAGGGAAATAATGAAAAAAAAAGTGAAGGAAGGTGGCCTAGCAGTACCAGATATTAAACTATAATATAAAGCAGCAGTCATCAAAATGATATGGTATTTGGCTAAGAGACAGAAGGGAGGATCAGTGGAATAGACTTGGGATAAGTGACGTCAGCAAGACAGTGTATGATAAACCCAAAGAGCCCAACTTTTGGGACAGAAATCCACTATTTGACAAAAACTGCTGGGAAAATTGGAAAACAATATAGGAGAGATTAGGTTTAGATCAACATCTCACACCCTACACCAAGATAAATTCAAAATGGGTGAATGACTTGAATATAAAGAAGGAAACTGTAAGTAAATTAAGTGAACACAGAATAGTATACTTGTCAGATCTCTGGGAAAGGAAAGGTTTTAAAACCAAGCAACAGTTAGGGAAAATTACAAAATGTAAAATAAATAATTTTGATTATATTAAATTAAAAAGTTTTTTGTACAAACAAAAACAATGCATCCAAAATCAGAAGGGAAACAATAAACTGGGAAAAAATCTTTATAACAAAAAACTCTGACCTGACTGAGGTCTAATTACTCAAATATACAAGGAGCTAAATCAATTGTATAAAAAATCAAGCCATTCCTCAATTGATAAATGGGCAAGGGACATGAATAGGCAATTTTCAGGTAAAGAAATCAAAAGTATCAATAAGCACATGAGAAAGTGTTTTAAATCTCTAATAATTAGAGAAATGCAAATCAAAACAACTGGCTACCTCACACCTAGCAGATTGGCTAAAATGACAATAGGGAAGAATAATGAATGTTGGAGAGGATGTGGCAAAATTGGAGCATCAATGCATTGCTGGTGGAGTTGTGAACTGATCCAACCATTCTGGATGGCAATTTGAAACTATGCCCAAAGAGTGCTAAAAGAATGCTTGCCCTTTGATCCAGATATACCATTGCTGGGTTTGTACCCCAAAGAGATCATAGATAAACAGACTTGTACAAAAATATTTATAGCTGTGCTTTTTGTGGTAGAAAAACCTGGAAAATGAGGGTATGCCCTTCAATTGGGGAATGGCTGAACAAATTGTGGTATATGCTGGTGATGGAATACTATTGTGCTCAAAGGAATAATAAACTGGAGGAATTCCATGTGAACTAGAAAGACCTCCAGGAATTGATGCAGAGTGAAAGGAGCAGAACCAGAAGAACATTGTACACAGAGACTGATACACTGTGGTAAAATTGAATATACTAAATATTTTTGAAAAGTGTATTATACTTGGGTCGTAGAATCTAGATAAGTATAGAATTTTATTTTTGATATTTCATACCATATGAATTGACATTTTAGAATCAAAGAATTTTTACAACTGGAAAAGTCATTAGGCCAAGGTGTTCTCAACCTTTTTTATGTAATGGATCTATTTTGTAGTCTGGGGAAGTCCACAGACCCCTTCACAAAAGAATGTTTTGTTTTCTGCATTCAAAATTTAAAGAAATGCAAAATTTTAATTAGAGATCAGTAAAAATAAAGTTGTATTTTTTCCCATCCAAGATTCTCTGAAATCTCTTAGATCCTAGGTTAAGAGTTTGTGCCTTAGCATTTATCAGTTCCAATGCCCAGCCAATCCATTTTTAATAAAATCGATCAACAAACATTCATTTAACATTTCCTATATATACCAGACATTGTGCCAAGCACTATGAAAACAAAGAAAACACAAAAATAGGCCTTGCCCTTAAGGGGCATATATTCAAATTGCATACATTCAAATTTTATATCTTCTTATTTTGAAAATCTATTATTTCATCCATATGGTTACTCTCTTGACTGATTTAGGCCACAACTATCTCATTCCTTATTAAATTTTTGATAATGAGCTTCTGTGGCTGGAACAACTAATGACCTGCTACACAAGGAGGTGAGCTCTGGATTAGAGGAAGACAGCTCTCAGATAGCATACATATCATCTTTTATGGGCTCATACACAGACTCTTTCCAGTGAGTTTCCAGTGGGGTTGAAGCTCTGAAAGTCTGCATTTTCTTGGCATAGTATTTAAAAACTATCATCACAGTAAGATGCTATGGGGAGCCCTCTCATATCTGAAAAAAGTCAACCAACCTCTACTTTAATATTCCGGTGATGAAGAAGGGGCTCTAGGAAGCCCAGCTGTTAAATGGAGCCATACCTAAGTACTTTGAGTATCCATGGTCTTATCAATGTTGGTGCCCTTCCACCAACATAGATCAATGAGTTTAGAGAAGGCACAATCATTGCCATCATGGAGCAGAGGTAAAATTATCTTTAAGAAGCTGTAGAAAGAGAATAGGCAGCTATAAGAAGTAAGGCGAAGCCAAAATGAATGGGTGTAAAAGATGGTATGTGGGGCAGGGGGCTGATGGAATTTAGATATAACTTATTTGACAATCAGTATAGATTTATTAAGTGCTGACTATGTGCTAGGTATAAGGGTTAAATTAGGAGTTTGACAAAATAAGAGAGCAGCTTTTAACAATTTTAGTTTTAATGAGAATATAGTAAAAGGAGGGAAATATAGGAAAGAGATAGAAAGAGAAATTGCCTAACTACCCACCCTATAACTACCTATAACTCCCTATATCTGCCATTAGAAAATGTCCAGCTGATCACCCTTCAGCTCACCAGGCAGAATATATAAATGTGTGTGTGTGTGTGTGTGTGTGTGTGTGTGTGTGTGTGTGTGTGTGTGTATCTCAACCACCAACTAGCAACCAACCCCCAGTGACCAACTACCAATGGCCAATTAACAACCATCTCCTAACCCAAAAAAGCCAAAAGCCCCTCTCCATCCTCTCACTGGCCTTTTATAACCCCTTCTTACCTCACTTCCTGTCTCTCTGGTTTCTATTTCCTTTGACTATGGGCTGATATATCTTACACATCTTTATGGTAAAAGGACCTCCAGGTCCCCAGTTAAATTAGAAGAAAGAGATTAAGAATTCCCTTTTACATAGGTATGGTGCTAAATGTTGGGAGTACAAAAAGAGGCAAAAACAGTCTGCCTTCAAGGAGCTCACAATCTAGAGCTGAGAATGAGTGTCTTATTTGGGAAACAGCCAGGAGACCAGCATCTTTGGATCAAAGAGTACTTGATAGGAACTAAAGTGTAAGAATAGAAAGGCAAGAATGGGCTAGGTTTTAAAGGGCTTTGAATGCTGGGGGGAGGGGGGAGGGAACACATTTTGTATTTGATTCGAGAAGTGAAAGGGACCTCCTGGAGGTTTTTGAGTAACAAGTGTAACAGACAGACCCGATTAATTGTGAGAGCAGAAGAAGAACAAAAAATAAAAGGCAACACTAAGATTTTTGAACTTGAGAAAATCAGTGAATTTTGTTGTATCATGAATACAGGAAATCAAATAAAAAATTGATTTAGGAAAAAGTAATTAGCTCAGTTTGAAACATTTTGAGTTTAAAGAACACCCAGATGAAAACACCCTATAATCATTTGCAAACTCAAGTCTTTAAGCAGTTATGTGGAGATCTACAAAACTCTTAGTCTGACAGAAAAATTCAAGCTCAGAAAATATCGTGGATTCCCTTAAAATGCATATAATTAATGGCAGAAACTATATTAGAAGCCAAATCTTTGATCTCTTAGTCTAGAACCTTTTCCTCTACACAGAAAAGTCAGAAGATTAACCTGGTTTTGAGTTTCAACTCTGCTGCTTGATAATTTGAGAAGCTTCTTGAAGGATTGGACAGTGATGAACTTGAAGTCTGGATGACCTATGTTGTAATCCTGGATCAGATACTATCTAACTTTGCTTTTTTTGGTTTTAAATCTTTATCTTCTGTCTTAGAATCATTACTAGGTAAGATAAAAGAGTGGAAAGGTAATTGACTTTCCCAGGGTTACCCAATCTAGGACCTGTCTTAGGTCAGATTTGAACCCAGGTCTTCTTGACTCCAGGCCTGGCACTTCTTTCTGCTACCTCACTGTCCCACTTCTTAGCTTTGTAACCCTGATCAAGGTACTTTCACAACCTTAAGTCTTACAAATTTCTTCATCTGAAAAATATAAATAACAATGGCAACTATCTCATGAGATTGTAGTTAGTCTCAAATGACTTGGCATAAATAAAAGCACTTTGCACACCATAAAGTGCTATATAAATTCTAGTAGTTGCAGTTATTATTATCCTTTCCTTCCTCATAATCATTATTTATTTATTTAAATTAATTTAATGTCTCTGAGCCTCAGTTTCAACTTCATCCATAAAATGCAGGGACCTTAGAAAGACAATATGAAGATCCAATAAGATCACATGTCAGAAAACTTCATACATTCTAAGAGGCCTGACTTTTAGCTAAGTCCTCCTTTGCAGTCTCACTATGGTGTGGTGGGGATGTTGGCATCTTTTCAATTTGGTAATACTATAAGGGAGTATATTTTTCTCATCTGGGAATTCCCCATATAAATGAAATCACAAGTCTAGGCCCTTTTCATTATTAACAATACAAAACCAGTACAGTTTTGAATATGGTCCCAGCCTGTTATGATTAAAAATGATGAGGGCCGACTACCACACCAATGCAACTACCAACAATTTGGAAATTGGTCTTGATCAAGGACACATGACAAAACTAGTGGAAATGCGCATCGGCCATGGGGGGGGGGGGGGGAGGGGGGGGGGGGGGGTTGAAGGGGAAAGGTGGAGCATGAATCATGTAACCATGTCAAAAATGAATATTAATAAATGTTAAAAAAAATGATGAGGGCCGAGATCAAAAGGAAGAATAGTATTTTAATAAAAGCCATGCTGAGAGAGATAAACTGACCACGCGCCTGTAAGAAACATATTCCAACCTCACCTCCGCCATTTACCTTCCCTCTCTCCACCAGCTCAGGTAGCTAAAGAGGAAGTTCCAAGTCACTACCCCCTACTTAAAACAGTCCCTCACCTTTAATACGTCATCCAAAACAGGAAACCCATGAAACCCGTTGGACCACGGGAAATGTAGTTTTAAGGACCCCCACAGGTCCACAGAAGTTTGTCAAACACTATATTGAGGTTCAATCCTTCCAAATAGAACCCCAGGTGATTTTAACTAACACAAACCATAGATGGCTTGCAAGGGCCAGCCTAACTCAATATGGAGAGGCCCAACCGTCCAAATTGGGATCATTAGGTGATGAATCATTCAGGTATGGAACCCCAAGAGAAAAAGAAAAATACTAAAGAGACTTCTGCTTTGTTCAGTTCCCTTCTACTTCTTCATTAACAATAGCCCGAGAGGCAGGAATGGGGGGAGGGGGAGGGGAAGATGTAAACATAATTTTTGCTCTATAAACATTACCTTAACTGTTGGTACAGTAAGACACGGTACTTGTCTAGCAACCAATAAGTTGACATACTGCTGGAAAAATGAAAGCACTTCAATTTTAACATTCTTGTTGAAATGAAATTAGAAAACAAAAGGAAAGTGCTGCAGAAATAGAAAGATCATAAAGTTTGGGCATTGGAAGGGACCTCTAGAGCCATCCAGCTCAACCCATACATAGAAGAAGCTGTATGACATACTGACAAGTAGTCATTCAGAGTTTCTTAAGGACTTCAAGTTAGGAAGCAACCTCCTAAAGCAACCCTTCCTACTTCTGGAGTGTTGAAAAGTTCTTCACTTTAAATCTACATCTGCCTTTTCACAATTTCTACCCATTGCTTATAATTATGTCTTATGGCTCATGCAAAATGTTTCTAATTCCTTTTCTGCCTGATAACCCGTAAGATACTTGAAGAAAGCTATCTTCTTCCTGCCAATTCTCTCCATGTTAAAAATTCCTACTTTCTTCATCTGGTTTTCATACAATATGAATTTGAGACCCTTGATCATGCTAATCACCTTCCTTTGGACACTCTTCAGCTTATCAATCATACTTTTGATTCACATTAAGCTTTCCTATTCCCATTCCTAATCCCAATGTTATTCGTATTGGAATAAATTGTTGACTTCCCATGCCTCGCCTAACCTTTGCTTGAATCTTATTTTTTGAACACAAGCATAAGAATTTGTATGTATAACTATTAAGTTTCATCCTCTTTGATTTTATCCCAATAATCTGGACATCCAGTCAAGAGCTTTGATTCTGTCATTAAGTGTGTTAGCCATCTTTCTCAATCTTGTATCACCTCTTATTTCATAAACTGTATCATTTCTAAATTAATATCTATATCTAATTTAAAAAATGAGACAAACTCAGATCCTAAAGAGGACTCTAATGGAGATGGTCTTCTAAATTGACATCAAATAACTACTCTTTGGTTGTAGAGCCCAACTCTACAAATTACTCGTGGGTCAACAAACCAGGATGAGAAAAATGATTCAGGGATTACAGGAGGGACCGAATTGACAGACTGATGGACACACAGAAATCTTCTTGCTGATCAGTAACAAAGTTTATTGATTTGGGGTACATACTTTATAGGGGAAATGATGTAGGCTAAGGGATTAGGTAAGGCTTTTGCAGGGACAATGGTTAGTAATGATTTATAAGAGAGAGATAATGGATATCTATTACCTCAGTGGTTCTAAACAAAGTTATCTTTAGTATAATAAATCATAGGTAAATATGTAACCATCTAGTCCAGTTCTCAGGGAAATGTTTGGCTTCAGTGGGTAGAACAAGGATAGCCTAGAACACCCAAGAATTTATTCAGGTGTTTTGGATGAGACCATATGTGCCTGGCTCTAGCTAGTTGATGGCTCTGATTTTATTGGGGGCTACATTTGGTTTTGTCCATTTCCATTAAATTACACTATTCATCTAAGCCAGAGGTATCAAATTCACAAAATTCCTGGGGGCAGTCAAACCAGATTAAAATGTAATTGGGAAATGTTTAACAAAACAAATGAAAATACAGATTCATAAAGCTAATGTTAATTTGTGGTTTTCTAAGTCAACGTCCCACAATAGGGATCTGTTCTATTTGAGTTTGACACCACTGGCCCACAGCTATTTATCTTTGTATACATGAATAATTTGATTTTTTTCCAAATGTTTTGCTAAAATTTGAGTAAGCTATGTCTATCAATGGCATTTCTCTGATCTTCCAATTTAGTAACCCTACCAAAAAATTAAATAAAGTTAGTCTGGCCTGTTTCCTATTTTGTGATTCTGCTTTGTGATTCCCTGCTTTTTCTAAATGCTTACAAAATATCCTTTTAATAATACAGTCTAGAATTCTAACAGAGTCAGTGTGGTATACTGAATAGAGAGCTGATCTCAGTCAGGAACACCTACAATAAAACTAGAGGAGTATGAAATCAGAGTAGAAAGGTAGGATAGTGCCATGTCCTAAATGATCTTGAATGCTAAGCTTTTAGGAGGATGAACTTGATTTGCTGAGGAGTAGGAAACCAGTGGGGCAACTAAACGGCACAGTTTGTAATCAAGAAGATTAACTTTAGGAGTTCAAATATGACCTCAGACATTTCCTGGCTGTGTGAACCTAGGCAAGTCTCTTAACTCAAGTTTCCTCATCTGCAAAATGAACTGAAGAAGTAAATAGCAAACCCCTGCCGTATCTCTGTCAAGAAAATCCCCCAAAGGGATCATGAATAGTCAGACATGAATGAAAAACAACTAAAAAACAAATAATCACCAGGGAGTCCATGAGGGTTTTAGGACAGGAATTCTTAGTCTTTTGTCATGGACCTTTTTGGAGGTATAATAGAATCTATGGTTACCTTTCTTTTTAGGGGTCCCTAGACCTTTTATGTTTTTAATGTTTTTAAGTGTACAAAATAAAATACACAAGATTACAATGGAAACTAATTATACTGATATACAGTTTTCAAATTCGTCCCCAAAATAAGTTCATGGAAAACTGGTTAAGAATGCATTTTATGAGGAACTCATATCTATGCATGAGATGACAGTCTTCACTATATTGGACTGGGGAAGAGACTGAAGGTGATAACAGTTGTTAAGAGGTTACTGCAGTAGTCCAAGTAGATGATGAAAAGGGGGCCTATACTATGAATAATGTTCGTGGGAATAAAAAGGGAGAAGATGAATGTGAATCTGTATGAAAGTAATAAAGAGGAAAGAGTCTAAGATATAGTTTTGAAGATGAGATGCTGGGTGTTCTCATTTCAGACTTACTGACCATTTCCTTAGCTCTGTCCAGGTTTTCTTCATAGTGACAGCCTTTTTTGGAACTGGAAACATAGCTTCGATTAACAGGTAATCTTTCTCTGACTACAGAAATGACTACAAAATGATATGATAGTATGACCATACTAAAAAGCATTATAACTAGCTGGTGAAAATTTTGCTTAATGTAGCAAGGATAAAGCCACACATAAAATACTATCTTAATGTTTTAAATAGCTTCTCCAAAAGAAGAAATCTAAACTTACAAAAATCAGTCTCTAATACATACATAAATTGGTCTAGATGAGCTCCACACGATGTTGCCCTGACCAATATTGTTTTGCAACAATGTCATAGATGCCCTACAATAGCACTCTTTGACTAATCTATTCATAACATTGGTATCACAAGAATAACCGACTCCTATAATGTTAGATATACATAATACTAGATATATTCATATTTTGAGAAAGACTTGATATTTGGTAGATTCATTTAAATGTATTTTAGTAAAAACTACTTTTATAAATACATTGTAATTTCCAATAATCCTTTTTTTTCTTCTTGATGTGTTTCTTCAGTTTTGATCCTTCATCCGTCTATTGCTTCTTGACTGTATTTAGCCCCTTTATGATGGGATCCTTGATGATGTGGAAGGTTAGTGATTATACTTGCTAATGACATTCTTTCAGGGACTCAGTAATATATCTTAGTCCCAGATCGTGTTTTGGCTTTTTTGAGAGCATATCCAAAAAGTGGCCAGATTTATGTCCTCTTTTGTGAAATCAAAGATGTTTAGTTGTCCCTAGAAAGATTAGAATTTGGGAGACAAGAATGGTTCTGTCTATGATGGAGGTAGTTCTCACTCCATTACAAATGCATTGGAATTAAAAGAGTTCAGATTGCCTAGGAAGTCTTTGTAAAGGTGACAGAAACTCACTAGGAAGCTTTCTGACTGTCTTACCCCTAGAGATTTTACCCCAGCTCTAGTTCCAAAGAACACCCCAGTAATGACCTACAAGTGAGGGCAGACCCTGTTCCTCCCAGGAGGGTCTTTGGGAAACCACACCTTTTCTGGAAGTATTGATTCAAAGCTCCAGTGACTTGATGAAAGTCATTAAGAGTCAGAGCAACTATGTGGATCAGTGAATAGAGTGCCAGGCCTGGAGTCAGAAGGACCTGGGTTCAAATTTGCCCTCAGACACTTCCTAGCTACATGACTCTGGGCAGGTCACTTAAGCTCATTTGCCCAGCCCTTACCATTCTTCTGCCTTGGAATTGATACTTGTATCAATTCTGAGACAGAAGATAAGATTTAAAAAAAAAAAAAAAAAGTTAATGGTGGAGTCTACTTACATAGCTGTCAAGCTCTCTTCAGGGTCTCTAGAGGAGTTTGTATTGACTTAAACGTTGTCTTTGGTAATTCATTTATTTGATTGGTCTTGACCAATTTACAGAATCCTTTTTTTGTATTGATTACTTTTCATCGTGGCCACTCTTTTTTATCAGAAATTAGGTCCACCAGCACTATAAGACTTAATATATAAAACTGATTGATACTTATTTTTGATTTCTAACTCTCAGTACTACATTTTATAGATGTCTTCTGATCTCTGCTTAAAAATTTATTTTTATTCTCATCAATATTACATAATAAACTTAAAAAAGATGCCCAGCATTTTTTTCACAGTCTTGTCTCTATTGTATCATGAAAAACTTATTTCGTTAAGCAAGCCTTGATTGTTTTTTTGCCTCCTTATTCTACTTTAAAATAAATAAATCTTAAGAAATATCATTAGTAGCTTTTAAAAATTATTCTGGATAGCAAAACAAACCTTCATACACAAATGCAATTAAATTCATATTAAAAACACTTATTAAGTGCCTATTATATTAAAGTATACCAAGAGTTGAGGATAGAATAAAACTTTAATATCCCCTCCCTTCAAGGAATTTTGAGTGGAAGGGAGTAAGGGCAAGAGGGGAATGCAACAGGAGCAGATATAAGTCAATATAAAGTAATTTGTTGAGAAAGAGAACATTTAGAGACCTAGAGAGAGGAAGTCTCTAGGGTTCAAATCTACTTAGACACTTCCTAGCTGTGTAACCTTGGGCAAGTCATTTAAACCTCACTGCCTAAGAATCTTAAAGCAGTTCTGCCTTAGAATCGATATACATTTATTCCAAGAAGGATGGTAAGGGCTTTTTTTTAAAAGAAAAGAAAACAGAAAGAAATTTAGCAATTGTGGGGAAGGGTAGAATCATCAAGGACTTTATGTAGAAGATGATCCTTATGTTAAGCCATGATAGAAAAGAGTCATTCTGCCAGGTGGAGGGGAGAAAGAGAGAATCTTCCACCTAAGGGGAACAGCTTGGTGCTGTTGGAACAGAGACATGATACATAAGGGAGTGTTGCAATTAGGGAACACCTAGTGGAAATAATTCCTGAGCAGCTAGGGAGGATAAGTAGATAAAAGTGCTAGATTTGAGTCAGGAAGACCTGAGTCCAAATCTGGCCTCCAATACTTACTAGCTGTGTGACCCTATGAAAGTCACTTAACCCTGTTTGCATCAGTTAATGATTTATAAAATGAGTTGGAAAAGGAAATGGCAAACTACTCTAGTTTCTTTTTCAAGAAAACCCCAGGGGCAGCTGGGTAGCTCAGGCCTAGGGACGGGAGGTCTTAGGTTCAAATCCGGCCTCAGACATTTCCCAGCTGTGTGACCCTGGGCAAGTCACTTGACCCCCATTGTCTGCCCTTACCACTCTTCCACCAAGGAGCCAATACACAGAAGTTAAGGGTTTAAAAAAAAAAAGAAGAAAAAAACCCCAAATGGCATCATGAAGAGTTAGACATTACTGAAACAACTGGACAATACTTTTGATTTGGGGAAAGTTGGTTGTACCAGAACTTTACTTTCTTTTTTGATTTGTTATTTTTTAAAGTAATAGCTGTGTAATCTTAGAAGCCATTTCTTGCTTTTCTCTTTCCATTTACTTTTCATTATCAACTTCGTATTTGAGAAAAATCAGTGAGAGCTGTTTAAACATAGCTTTGTATGATACCAGAGAAATAGAAAACAAAAGAAAGAATCAGGGAACTAGTTTGCCAGTTTCCAGCACTGCCCATTTTGTTTGGTTTGCCTTGTTAATCTCTTTTTATTATTTGCATCCTTTCTCTTTCACGTCCTTTCAACCTGGAAGTTCTTGAGTGTACTACTGTATTGTACAATGAATAATTATCTTCTTGCTGGCATAATTCAAACATTTGCATTAGTGAATTCAACGGAGCAAGGACTTTTAATAGCCTTTTATTAGAAATGTAGTATGGGGCTTTTATCTTTTGTGATGCCTATAAGTAACTAACTTAGGTTTGGGTTTTTTTTTTTGTTTTTTTTTTTTATCAGTGTAGTCAACATACTTTAAGCCATTTCAAATGAGTTTCCACCCACTTCTTTGTAACATTTGATTATTCTATTGTTTGCTCTACTGTAGTACATTGCAAAAATGAATTGTGGCATTAAAAAAAAAAAGTTTACACAAGCAGAAATGGTGATTGTTTTGAACTATTTCACATAGTCTTCAAAAGTGTATGGTCCTCTTTGTATTTTAACAGATTTTAATTCCTTTTGTTCTTGTGATGTGTGCTTTCGAAGCAATTCAAGTAACAACACAACTCTCATCAAAAAGGTAAGGTAATTGATGCCAAACATTTTTGGTCATTTTTAAGGGGTGATGATGATAAACATTTTGGCGGTTTTTTCATGTCATTGTTAGTACATTAATGCAAAAAAACTCAGATGACTAACAAAAATTCAAGATTTTCTTTTATTCAGTCAGGGTTCATTTTGTTAATAAAGAAAATAAGCTATTTGGAGTCATTTGCATATATGTGTTTTCTTAGTTCTGGTTTCATACATGTGGTAAAGAACTACACAGTGTATCACAATAATAAACAGTGATCTGGTCCCAAACATTTATTAGCAGCTTACGCCTAAGAAAGTCACTTAACTTCTGCCTGCCTCAGTTTCCTCATTTTTAAAATGGGGATAACAATAACACCCACCTCCTAGGGTTGTTAGGATAAAATGAGATATTTGTAAAGCACCTTATAAACCTTAAAACACTATATAAATGCTCACTGTCATCATCGTCATCATCACCATTATTAAAGAATAGCAAATTAGATATCAAGAAGAAGGACTTTTATGGCAAACATATTAGCAATATTAATAGAGAAATGATAATCTGAAAATATAGGGTTAAATAAAAAAGAATAAAAACCAAATAAAGAGTTCAAAAATCTAGTAGTCTGAGATAATTAAGCAAAGGGGCAAATAATCCTTGAACCTTGAGAGATTATCACATTGACATTCATAATGATGAACCAAAGTCTATTAGAAAATATTAAATTATGCTTATTATTTTCTGTGTAGGAAGTAGAAAGACACTGGTGCTACCATGTTAAAATTAATATACTTATTAAATAATATAAAATAAGTTAATATGGAACAGATTCTCAGATTTCAGGCACAGCCTTCTTTTTCTGGCTTCTATATATGAGTAGGCTCTTATTTGTTGATCATTTTCTAATTCATAGTAATTTTCTTAAAACTAAAGAAATATACATTCTAGGAAGATCTCAATTCACATGATACAAATCAAAGCTTAAAATTTGACTCTTAAAAAGATAAACCCTTGGTTAAGACTGGAAAATTCAGTCTTCCAGAGTGACTAATAGGACAGGTTCTATAGTTCTGAGATTTTAAAGAACTCCTTTCATTTGACTTATTATTTAAGTATATATTAAATAAAATCAATTGAAAGAACTACATTAGCATTATTTCATTTTTTATACCTCCAAATTCCTTTTTTTATACATAAATAATTTATATAACCTCTCAGACATCATTTCCATGTATTTGGCAAATAGAGTTGGAAGAATTCTTCCTAAGCTTTAGAAAATTTCTTTTTGTTAAGACTGGAGGAGAAACTGTCAACTGAGCTGTTTGCCTTCCACTAGCAAAATGGTTTCATTGGCACAAGATTGATCAGCCTTCTTGAAAGACACTTAAGAAAAATAAAAGCATCTTAATAGAACTTTCTTATTTTCAGATCAAAATCCTGCATACCGTAAGCTGAAAGAGAGAAGTAATATTAGCATAAATTTACATGTTCTTGATGAAGTTAAACTAGACCAGAGATCTGGATGTTGTTATTATGCATGTACTATAATTTTTAAAAATTGCTTTCCCTCATTACTTAAAAATATTGTCTTATTACTAGTCAAATCAAAGATATTGATATGTTTCGTAGGATATTTGTACGTGTGTAAAGCTGTATTTTTAACGAGTGCTCAGGTCTTGTCCAAAGCAATGCTATTAGTCCTATTGACTAGTCACTTAAATGCAATAAAATACAAGGATAGACATGATTTTTTCTCTTTATTGAGTTAGGCTAGAGAGATGGAATTTGAGTTGAAGTTTTAATAAAGAAAGGAAAGTGATTTATGCAATAAAAAGAAAACTGATCGAAGTGTAGTACCCTTCTGAGGATACCCACTATGACCATGCTATGGGTCTTAAGTTTTAGAACTGTGTAGCTCAGGAGCCCCTTCTAATATGTTCACCTAGTCTGTAGTTAGCCAAAGGACACAATCAGCCCAAAGCAAAGGTTTTCACTAAAATAACCTAGTCAGGACAGTAATCACAAAACATTTCCCCTATAATTCTGGGCCCATTTTCCTATATATGCTTATTGTGTCAGTGTAAAGAAAGGATGCACATGGAGTTCGTGGGTAGAGGAGCATACAGCATAGGTAGAGCCCATGCAGCCAAAACCTATATGAGTAGGAGCAATTCATGCTTCTTATAATACAGAGTTTTGATTGATTATTGATACAACAGAGTATTGATGCTCTTTTTTGCTGCTTCTGCTGATCTTGGTTTCACAGTTTCTACTAGATGCTCACTTATTGCTCTGCTATAGTCACCACCACCTCCAGCTTCTAGCTCTGCTGAAATCCTGGTCTGTAGTACTACTCTACATTTTTCCAGAAAGGGTCAGAAATCAGCAGAAGCCTCCTTGGTAATGCTTCCTGGAAATCTCTCTCTCTAGCAACTTTAATCAGTTCTATAATTCAGCTCCCTAGAAGTCTGAACTTATTTACTTTGAAATATCAGTAAGTGTATCAGTGCAAGACCATAACCCTTGCAAATTTTGGTCCTGTACATACTACGAATGGCTCATTCATAATGTCAGGAAGGGCCTTTGTTTCACATCTTTATATGTTGATTACTTTATATCACACTAAACTAAAAATATCACATGCATAGGCTTAGAGTTCAAAGAAGCCTCAAAGTGCCTGGGGTTCAACCCAAAATGAACTAGAATTCTTTCTACAACTGACACAAGTAGTCAGCCAGCAACTGCTAGAAAAGAACCTACTACCTCTTGAGATAATCCATTCTACTATTAGAAGAAATTATTAGGCAAATATTCCTTACATTGGGCTAAAATCCATATCTCCAGCTTTCCAAGGCAGGACAAAACAAATCTAGTCCCTCTTCTATATCTGATCCATTAAAATATTTTGTAACATCTATCATGTCCCCCTAAGTTTTCTTTTCCTCAGTCTAAACATCCCTAGACTCTTCAGCCAGCCTACATGTGGCATGATCTGAATACCCTCTACCATCTAGGCTGACAATGTCCCTCTCTTGCCTTTTAGTTTCCTTCCTAAAATATGATAGCTAGAGCTTAACATAGTACTCAAAATATGTTTTTACCAGGGCAGAGTACAAGAGGTCCTATCATCTTCTAGGTCCTAAGTGATATGCCTCTCACTTCAACATGAGTTGGAATCATTGGCCTCCAAGGGACTTCCAACGTTACATGAGGAATTTAAAACTCTTATGATGAACCTAAGATTGTATTTGACTGCCACGTAACTGTTGGCTCATATTGACTTTGCAGTCCACTAAAATGTCCAAATCTTTTCCAGGCAAACTATCTAGCTACATCTCTCCTATCTCATACTTGTGAATTTTTTTTTCTTTTTGAAAAATTAATATGTTTGTTGGCTTAATTAAAATTCCTTGTTATCTCCTTCCTCTCCTTCCCTCCCCTCCCTGCACTACAGAAGGCATCATTTGACAAAAAGAAATGTGTGCATATGTGTGTGTGTGTGTGTATATATATACACACACATATATATTAATATTATGTTTTTGATGTTTCTATTTATCAATTCTCTCTGGAGCTGGACATTTACAAATTATTCTTCAAACATTAATTCTGTAGCTGAGTATAATATTCCCTTGGTTTTACTCAATTTCACTTTTTATAATTTCATGTAGGTTTTTCTGTGTCTTTTTTAAATTAACCTGCTTATCATTTCTTATGAGCAGTAGTATTTCATCCTAATCATATGCCACAACTTCTTCAGCCATTTCCCAGTGGACAAGCATCCTCTTAATTTCCAGTTCTTTACCACTACAAAGAGAGCTGCTAGGAATATTTTAGAACATAGCTTCTTTTCCTTTTTCCTTGATCACCTTAGGAAATAGACCTAAAACTAGTATTTCTGGGCCTAAGGGTATATAGCTCCAGTTTGCTCTCCAGAATGGCTGGATCAGTTTACTGTTCCACCAACAGTGAATTTTATTTTTTAATAGGATAAAAGACTTGACATTTATCCCTTTGTAAAGCCAACTGCATCAATTTTGATGTGTATTAATTTCTCCAGTAGTACATTAATTCATTCTTTATTATACAAAGATCTCATATTAAAGGACAACCAATTAAGTGAAAATTTACAGAGGCTCTAAAAATTGTGAATCTTAGCACCCTCAGCCTCCCTTCTCAAGTTCTACCATCATCACTTTGGAAGTGGAAGGGAATTGAAGGAGACTGCAGAACATTTTTTGTTTGTTTCATTGGTCGTCACACTAAAGGCATCTGTCATCCAATAGCCAATAAGTTCCTTTTTAATACCAAACTAAACTCTTCCTCAGCCAGCTGACAGATCATTGCGGGGACCCTGACTGAAGTCTTTCCAAATGCTATACACTGGAGAGCATCCTTTTGGCATTTAGGGACCCATATCACCAACAAACCTTGATACATTCATGGGGCATTGGAGCAGGACTTCTGTTGGGACATAAGTTTAATTACTTCAAAATTGTAGACACAATGAGGAAAAAAAATGAATTTTGTGCATGTGCTCTTGGGGCCAGGTGGTGAGAAGCCTTATGTAGGAAAAGGTATTTGACTACGTTCTTAAGTATTCTATGTATCCTGTGAGGCAGAGGTGGGAAGTATTCCATCTGTGTTGGGAAGTAGATTGCCACAAGTCAGACCACAGGCAGGACCATTTGGCTGGACAATATATTGTATAAAGTAGAATAATGAGTAATAAATTTGGAAATATTGCCAAATGTAGGATTGGAAAGTATTCTAAATAGCTAAAAAGTTCATCCCATGTTTGTCTATAATTGTTTGTTTCTTACAAAGGGATTGCAGAAGGATAGTGAGTTGGACTTAAAATTGAATCTGAGATTCATTACAAACCATTGGGAAATTTCACAATGCTTTCATTCATCCCATATCACTCACTGCCTCAGAAACCTATCTCTTTAACACTCATAATCATCTTATGATGACATATGACTCTGAACCATTGATCAGAACAATCTCAGAAGAAGCAACATTTTAAGTAACCCAAAAGGCAACAGAAGCACATGGTGGGAAATGTACCCTTCAGACTGTTACCAGAAGTGGCTTAGAATGTCATAAGGGACATCATCATGGGTGTATGTAACTAGAAAAGTTGCTGAGTGTAATATGTATCAAGAAGGAGAAACAATGGATAGACATCTCAGGTGCTAAGTTGGCTTTCCACAGACAGTTAAGTTTTAAGTAAGTCTGACTCTTGAGTAGCTATTCTGTAGTAGAGAGTGGAAAGAGAACTACTCAGTGCAATCTCTACCAGGGGGAGGAATAACCCATACTGATAAGATCATAGACTCAACTGAGTAAGTCTGGATAGTATGTGAAAGATGATTTTTTTCCCCATCACAACTATCACTGAATCTCATTTTCTTTTTTGGAGGAAATTTTCTGTGCATGTTATATGTAGCTTTTATGTGCTGTGTTTCTTAGCTGTCCGTGTCAAAATTCATCTAAACTTGTCAGTTAAAATGGAGTAGAATTCTTTCTATGACACCAATGTTGAGCAGACAAGATTCATATTCTTTGTCTAAGCTTGTTACTTTTTCAAGGTTGATTTGGTCAGTGAAATGGCTGACTCTATGTAATAATGAAACATGTTCAAGTAAGATTTTACTTTAGTTTATAATTCTATGGCTTCAGAAGCAATTTTTCATGGTTACACATTACAGATTATGTTCTTGCAGTGCCACTGGAGTCAGTACTGAGAATTTTTAATAAAAATTTCCCAATCCAATCCATCACTCTTGAGTTAGTCACCAGGTCATAAAGTATAATGAACTCTCTTGAAATGAGCATTTTCCAAGGCAAAAAAGTTAAGAGAACATTAGATTGTTTTATCACTTGGATTCTTGATATGAATGAAACTTGATAAATGTGTATCTGTCATTGAATTACATATAATCATTTATTCTGTTACAGCCTTTTCCTCATTGTCCTTGTTATTTCAGACATCATGGCACTGGTAAGGAACTTTTGGATATTCAAGATGGATTAAATTTAAAAACTGAGTGCTGAGTTAATTTAATCATAGGAAATATGAATACATTTTAGTGCATAAAGTTTTTATATATTACATTGGTTTTAGTCCAATTTATCCCTAAAAATTATTTTTTACTCCGCTCATACAGTGTGTCTCACTAAAGCTGCCAAATTATATTATTCGAGTTTTGTCACTTTTAAACCAATATTTCCTATTGTAAGATTTCTCAAATATAGTTTTTGACATGAAGTTAACTTTGAATACATGCAGTAAAAAGGTTGAATTTTTTCCTTATACTTTCTTCTCATTAAAAAAGATAAGAGGGGGCATCTGGGTAGCTCAGTGGATTGAGAGCAAGGCCTAGAGATGGTAGGTCCTAGGTTCAAATCTGGCTTCAGACACTTCCTAGCTGTGTGACAAGTCACTTAACCCCCATTGCTTAGCCCTTTCCACTCTTCTGCCTTGGAACCAAAACATAGTATTGATTCTAAGATGGAAGGTAAGGGTTTAAAAAAAAGATAAGAAGTTAAACTTCTCATGCATTAAGACCCTACTACTTATATAAACCAGATGTTCAATAAGTATTTATTGATTGAATAAATGTCAAAATTTCTGTAGTAGATCAGTCCTTTACCAGGGATATTTGCTCAGCCATTTTGTGTGTGTGTGCATGTACGCATGTGTGTGCATGTGCATATATGTGTGCATGCATATGTGTGTATTGTAAGGAGGGGATTTGTGCAAGGGGGATGGGACCAAAGGAGCCAGAGAAGGCAATTGCTGACAGTTGCTGACAGTTGAGACTGGAGAGAGGATTCTGAGAATTTCTGGGAGGAAGAGGGAGAGGAGAGGTCTTCAGACAAAGGACTGGGAGGGAGAGGAGGAGGACATCACAGCTTGGATCCATTCCTGAGGATCTTTCTTTGGAAATTGAAACCCTCATTCTCTGATCAAAGCCATTCCATCACATCTCACCCATCAAGACTTGAGTTAGCTAAGTTTTTGGACTCCATTTTGGGAACGATCTCTTAGTCTCCTTCTCCCATTACCTAACCTTGCTCTTTCCCCCTTTCAGTCAAAACTTACAATTATAGAAATAGAAAACTAGAAATAGAAACAGAAGGAGAAGGGGTGGAGGAAGAAGCTTAGCTCCTAAGTGACAGACCCCATAGGAATAGTGAAGAGGGTACCCCAAAATCCCTCTGCCCTTTACCCCTTTCCCCAATCTCTGAATTGCAAATAATAAAAGCCATTCATCAGTCAGATATATTCCAAAGTGCCTGAGAGACAACAAGGGAAAGGGGAACCATAGCTTGGTCTGGCTGCCTCTATCTTGAAACCAGACCACCCTCTGTGAAACTGACTGGGGGAAGGTTTGTGTGAAACCCATCCTTATTCAGAATTGGATTGGGGTACCACATACCTCGTCTTATAGGGAAGCCTCGCCCCTAATTCCTGTGGGGCAGCACAACCATCCAGGTCACCCAGTTTCAGGGTGTATATTCAACCCCAGGGGAGAGCTAGAAGAAAGACTTCATAGACTCTCTTTCTCTCTCTCCCTTCTATCAAACATCCCTACTGGCCTTCTTTATTGTTACAGTGTGTAGAGGTAGGTAGGTAGCAGGAGAGAAAGGCACATCTTTAGAGGGCTGTTAGTGTTAAGTCATTTGGATCAGAAAAATGTCATTGTATGTTAGAAATTATTTCAATTCTAGTCACCATTGCCATGACTAAAAAACATTTTCATAATAGTATTTAGAACTATATAAAATTTATGGTCCATACTACATATCTAGTACTTTTGTAGAAAATATACTTGAAATGTATTTACAAATTGTCTGTTCTTTGGCTATTTTTGCTTATATAAAAGCAAACTAAATGAATGAATAAACTGAGCAATGAAGGGGAATTTCTATTTTCATTTAATGATATTTTTCCCAGAAAAGAAATATTACTATATTTGCCTAAGAAAGCAATCTGAAAATTTATATTTATTTTTCCAAGGGAATACAATGGCATCGCTTTCTTAAAGACCTGATTGCATCAATCATAACACTTAGAAGAATGATTCTTCAGTTCACCCAAAATTTACCAACCCACATGGGCAAGTCATACAGGAATAAAAGAGATAAAAGAGTCCCTGCCCTCAAGTAATCTAATTTCTATATCTTGCCACTTAATAGAAGAATTAAAGTAAAATACTCTAACTGACAGCTTTTTCAGAAATATTTTCATGAAGACTAATAATAATAAAGACTTCTGTTTCACGTTTTTCAATAAAATAATGAAATCTAAGTTGTCAAATTTCCTTAATTCTGCTTTATATCATTTTATGAATTTCTTTGAAAATTTTGAGAATCAATGAAACAATGTCATTTCAAATACTGATGAGCATTTTAAATTAGTTTTTATTTAGCTACAGACAGCAATCTTATGTTGCCCTTTCCAGACAAGTAATCCTCTAATTTGATCTGTCATTGCTAGGAAATGGAGAGCTCATGTCTACAAGTAGGGAGGGATGTTGTATGATTTCCATTTTATAGCAGCAGTCATCCTTTTGATCTAACAGAGACCTTTAAACCAATTATATCCTCAATAACATTGTGATGCCCAATGGCCTAAAAATCAGAATATCTTTCAATAATACTTTACTGTTATTAAGTATGTGTGTTATTTTTAATAAACAAAAGGGAGTCAGCTGCTGATATTCTTTACTGGTACAATAGGACTCATTTTCCCAGATATTTTCAGTAACCTTCAAAGCTTGGCTTTTTTTGAAACTACCTAGTTCTTTTTCATTTCTAAACTATTCATGCCATTGTGGTGTCATCTTTGAATGGCAATTCTATTTCTAGCGCCTGAACTATTGTTCAAATAAACATTTCAAGAAAGGTCTTGCCCTTGTTTTATTCTGGAAAGGGAAAACAACACTAAAACTTTGCATTTAGCCTGTTTCTTTGTGCTTCATTAAAACAAGTAATTTTTTGTTTTCTTTTTTTTAATAGCATTTCTTCTTCTTGGTCAGAGATTATGGGAGCTGGCTTGATATTGGAACAAGGTATGGTACATACTCCAATGGCTCTGTGTTATATGAATATCCCCTTCAACAATCCAGATCTCAGCCCATTTATGTCTGCCTATCCTGTGCACTTCTTATCCACATCTTGCCATAAATTGATCACAGATGGCCCAGCCAATGTGCTCAAGGTCTTCTTCACAAATATCAAGAGGATGTCAGTGGAGTATGGAGGCTCTTCAGTAATTATTCCTCTTTCTCACTGAATGACCAGCCTCTCTTATTTGATACCACATTTCTTCTATGAAAGCCTTTGCAGCATTGTGCAAAGACTGAATATTTACATAAAATCTGGCAATAAAGGATTCTAGAGGATGTTGAGCATGTGGAACACAGCTCTTTTGGAGGGTCTCTAGATAGTCATGGACACCCTGGTGAGAGCTGTGGATGGAGTGTGGTCCAGACCATTGGAAGAAATACCCACATTGATGAGATTACAGACATGCTGAAGTGGCGCTGAAGCACATTACCACTTTGTTATGCAGGCAGTAGTAGAAAGGAATGGGAGAATTTACCTTAGAAATGGGGAAATATAAGCACTATTTTCAGAGAACTGAAAGGGTGTCTGTAAGCTGGCCAGCTTCAGAGTAAGGATAGGAGTAACATGCAGAGGCTAAAGAAGGTTTTTAGCTCAATGTAAAGCACTTCATTGGAAATGAATGAACCAAACATGGAATGGATTGTCATCTTGTCAGGGAGTAAGATTCTTTTATGTTGAAGCATAAACATGATCACTACCTATTAGCAATGTTCTAGAAGGAACTTTCAACAGTGTAGGAAGTTAGAATGGAATCTGAGAGTTGGCACAGATCTTATGTAATCCAATTCCCTTTAGAACACACACAATGAATAATTTGCTTTTGCTCCAGATAATCTACTAAATAGTTCCTCTGAGTTTTTCCTTTTCTGTATGAACCCATTCCCAGACATGCATTCAAGTCCTCTCTAAAAATCAGTTCATGGTAGGGGCAGCTAGGTAGCACTGGAATTGGAAAAAGGAAGATTCATCTTCATGAATTCAAATCTGGTCTCAGAAACTTGCTAAGCTATGTGACCCTGGGTAAATCATGTAATCCTGTTAACCTCAAAAAGAAAAGTTAGTTTAAAGGGGCAGCTAGGTAGCACAGTGGATAGAGCACCACACCTGGAATCATGAGAACCTAGGTTCATCTGGCCTTAGACACTTCCTAGCCTGCGTGACCCTGGGAAAGTCATTTAACCCCAATTAACCTAGCTTTTGCTGCTCTTATGTCTTAGAATTGATACTAAGAGAGAAGCTAAGAATTTAAAAAATAAAATAAAATAAAATAAATGCATTGATTCAATTCAATAAACATTAAGTACCTACTATATATCCGGTGCTCTGCTAAGCTCTGAGAGTACAAACACCAACAAAGAAGATAGTCCCTGCCCTCAAGGAGCTTATAATGTAAAGAAAGACAATATACATAGAGAAGCTGAAGAGGGAATGGGGAGATGGGGATGGCCTAGAGCTGCCGATGGAGAATGAAATGACCAACAAAGTCTGTAAAGGAAGACCTAGAAGAGTTTAGTGCTCTGTCCTCCAGCCTCCAGTCAGAGGAGAGAGGCATCCTAGGGTGCTGAGTAGGTGTAGAGAATCCAAACCTGAGCCATCACAAATGTATGAAGCCTCCTCTATGCTGAGCATATATGATAATAATAATGCTCAGGGCTGGGGCAGGTACAGACTTTGACTAAGACATGGTCCCTTCCTTCACAGGTCAGCACAGACACTTGGCAGACCAGATTAAAATGTCATTGGGAGATACTTAACAAAAAAATAAAATTACAATACAACACAGATAATTGAAGTCAATATGCAGTCATAAGGATCCTTATGTATAGATTAGTTGTCAGCCCCATTTTTATCCAAGTTTGACACATCTACTCTAGTCCAGACTTATGACACCAAAGAGAACAGTCAACTTATACAATAATAGAGGACAACTACAAAAGAGTGCTGTAGCACTGAAGGAAAAAACAATCAGTGCCTCCCAGGGTCTCTTCCAACACTAAGATTCTATGATTATAATTTTGCTTTTAGTTTCTTTTTCCAGACATTATTCATGCACGGAAGTTTCTTTGGCAAACAGAGATGTTTCCAGGCATTGCAGAAAAGTAGTCGCTTCTATCATTAAACATGTTGGCAGAGTGCCCTTAATGTGAACCAAGTTCGTTTGAATTGTGACTACTGCAGTGACTTTCTCTTGTAGTGTGCTGCATTTTTCATTTCTCAGAACTTAGTTGTTCTGTATATGTCTGATTCACAACACTAGAATTTGTCTTTTTGTCCTCTTTGCTTCATTCTTTTGTAAATATTCACAGAATAATAACCCATCCTAGACTTTTATATATGAAAGGAGCAGACACTAACACCTGCAGGTACAGCTAGTATTTGGCCATCATCAAGTGCTTATGGTGGGTTTCTAGGGAATTTTAAAAGATTCCTTAAGTATCAGGCTCATGTTCC
Source organism: Gracilinanus agilis (assembly GCF_016433145.1). Taxonomy (NCBI): domain Eukaryota; kingdom Metazoa; phylum Chordata; class Mammalia; order Didelphimorphia; family Didelphidae; genus Gracilinanus; species Gracilinanus agilis. Next base: position 473,802,828 of record NC_058130.1, on the reverse strand, counting down.
TAAATTACTAAATACTTTTTTTTTTCAATGAGACACTGTAATACCAGAATGTGAAGCAGGACAGCAGTAAATGGTTGCTGTGCAGGAGCTAGGATGCTATATTTCATAAGCTCCAAAACTGAAAGGAGACCTTAGGGATCGACTAGCCTTACCACCTCATTTCATATCTTCATAAAATTAAGCTGCAATTTTTAGAAAGATTTGTTAAACCATTTTACCATAATATTTCAGTGGCTGTGTGCTCAATCTCATCAATGTGGGTATTCCCTCTGGCAGTACAGATCATTACCTACCTCTGCCTCCCCATCCCATATGATCTAAGGATGTGTTGGTTTTTCTTGAGGTCACCATCAGTTAAGTAGATAAAAACATTATGTTGAACTCAAGCAAAATGGTCTATATTTTCTGACTCCAAGTCTAGTGTTCTTTCTGCTACCCTAGCCTGGCAACTTCAAAATCAAAAGTAGGATAAGGATTAGAACCCTGGTGAGTGCCTGAGGCTGTTCAACATACAAATGCAGTTATATAAAGGTACTCTCTCCTCCCCTTTAAAAAGCATCACAATTAATGTGATCTCTGTCAAACTAGAATGGCGAAGTTGTTTTTATGCCATTCAGTTGTGCCCAACTCTTTGTGACCCCATAGATCATAGCACACCAGGTCCTTCTTTCCTTTCTATCTCCCAAAGTCTGTCCAAGCTTATGTTTGTTGCTTCCATGTCACTATCAACTGGATTCTCTGTCTTCCCCTTCTCCTTTTGCCTTCAGTCTTTCCCAACATGAGGGTGTTTTCCAGTCTTCTCATTATGTGGCCAAAAGCTTCAGCTTCAGGGTTTGACCTGAATTTTCAGAATTAATTTCTTCAAGTATTGACTTATTTAACCTCCTTGCTGTCCAAGGAACTCTCAGAAGTCTTTTCTAGCACCACAGTTCAAAAGCATTGATTCTGAGGTTCTCATCTTTCCTTGTTGGCAGCGTGATGTCTCTGCTTTTTAGTATGCTTTCCAGATTTTCCATAGTTTATGTGTGTAGTTAGCTTAACAATAAAGAGTTTCTCACCCACAAATGTTCTGGGGAAAAGCTCTCACACAAAGCCAGTTATTAAATTTTAAATTTAATGCAAAAAATTAGCATTTATTGCTCAAAAAGCTACTAATTGGGGGCAACTGGGTGGCTCAGTGAATTGAGAGCCAAGCCCAGAGATGGAAGGTCCTGGGTTCAAATTTAGCCTCAGACACTTCCTAGCTATGTGACCCTGGGCAATTCACTTGACCCCTATTGCCTACCCCTTACCACTCTAATGCCTTAGAACCAATACACAGTATTGATTTCTAAGATGGAAGGTAAGGGTTTTTAAAAAAAGCTACTAATCAAGATTTGATGATTTATTGTTTTGTTGAATACCTAGACTTTTAAAAGTGATAGAAGAAATGATAGTAATTCAAATTGAAACTGAAAGCTGGTGTGTTACGAATAAAATGGATATAGATGGATATTAAAAGTATTAATACTTTATTTAAAGCCATATTGGTAGGTAATTAAGAAGGCAGCGCACCTGCTGAGATCTAATTCAAATCTCCTGCCATTACCTTCTGCCCACCTGGCTGCTTCCTACAAAAGAGTACGTTTCCCAATCACATCAGGAGTCTTATACCTCTGTCTACATAATCACACTTCCTCCATAAGAAGAATCATGGGAAATGTAGTTTCCAAGTCCCCTAAACGTCCACAGGAAGTTTATATTATGGATCTTGATATTAAGACCAAGGACCCAAAATTTCCACTAACACAGGTGTCAATTTCTTTTCACTAGAGAGCCAGCTGTTAAACATTTACCAACATACCCCTAATCTTACTCAGGTAAATAAGCACAAGATACCATGATTCTTTCCTCATCTTCACTTTCATCTTCCCTGGATGCTTTCATAACTCTTCTAATATTTTTGCGCTATACATTTTGCTATATTCTTTTTTTATTTTTCCTATGGCCTATAACATAGGCCACTTGAGAAAATTTTCATAAATGAACTGAATGACTTTAGCTGTTAAAATAGATATCATTCTAGACTTGGAGCCAGGAAGATTTGTGCCACATTAGTTACATGACCATAAGGAAGTCATTTCATTCCTCTCAGTCTCAGTTTTATTGTTTGTAAAATGGAGATAATTATACTTGTAATACGTACCTCACAGGTTGGTTGTAAAGTTCAAATGAGATAATGGATGCAAAGGACATTACAAATTTCAAAGTTCTGGATAAATTGTCATCATTATTATTTTGTTAAGGGCCAAAGATGCCAAATTCCATCAAAATTATTTCAATTTTTATTGAATATGTGCAGATAGTATAATATATCTCTGCAAAATGTATGTCGAAAGGTGAAATTTAATACAGATACGTGTAAATTCTTACTTTTTTAAAAAAAAATCAACAGCTTTACTTAAAGAATGGAAGCAAGGTAGGACTTAGATAAAACTTCACTTGAAAAAGATATAAAGAGCTTATGTCAGAGTAGAATGAGACTAATCATTGTCCTATTGTACTCACATTGGATGTATTATATATACTTAGATATCATCAGTGCCAGAGTTTTCAAAAATGTTTGCAAGACAGTGGACAACTAGCAGAAGCTGAATAGTAGAATGGAGGCTATTCTGAATGGAAAATTGGTTGAAGGAATTGGAGAGTTAACCTGGAGAAGAAAAGACTTAGAGAGCACACAATTCTTAGAAGTATTTGATGAGTTATCATGTAGAAGAAGAATGTATTTTGTTCTGTTTGTATTTATAGGGCAGAGCCCTGGGTTGAAGTTTGCAGGGAGCCATATTTAGTCTCAATTTAAGGAAAAATTTCCTAACATAGCTGTGCCAAAGTGAAAGGAGCTACTTCAGGAAATGGTAGAGATCTTCTTATAGAAATGCCCACTTCTTAGGGATGTTATAAAATAGATTTAATAGACTAGAATAAAATAGTGGGTTGGAGTAGATAATGTTTGAGTCCCTTTTTGACTCTTGAGATTTTTTGATCATGCAAACATAAAGGTTAGATGGTTTGCTTAAAGAATCTTAGATGAGGGAGCAGCTAAGTTGCTGTGTGAATTGAGGGCCAGACTTTGAGACAGGAGATCCAGAGTTCAAATCTGGCTTCACGTATTTCCTAACTGTGTGATCCTGGACAAGTCGCTTAACCCTCATTGCCTAGTCCTTTATGCTCTTCTGCCTTAGAACCAATGCACAGTATTGATTCTAAGATGGAAAGTAAGGTTTTTTTAAAAAGTCCTTTCCCCATATTAGCCATGTGCAATTTTGATTCCAAGATGGGAGGTAAGGGCCCAAAAAAACCAAACCTTAAATTACTGAAATTCTGGAAGCAAATCTTCAATCATAATTAATAAAAATGTACATCCCTGTGAAATTATATTGGGCTAAAAACAAATTCCATGTTTATTGCTTTTATGATCTTTCATTCATCCCCCTTTTTTTTTACAAGGTAGACTAAGAAGGTATACTTTTAGAACTTTAAGGAAATAATTTATTTGGGGGATAACTTTCTTAGCTAATGAAAGAATTTTAATTAAATTCATTTTGATTCATTTTCCAGGTTTTATAGTATGGTATGTGGAATCAGATTAGTACAGGATCAATTCAATTGCTTAATGTTATTAGTTGATTTAATAATGGTGGTCATTTAGCCTTGAATTATTTGTGTTCTGCCTCCATGGTGCTTTTGGTTATATCTTATTAAAATATAAATGGCAAATAAAGTATTTAGCATTTTCATTTAGCTATAATGGAAACTTGTGTTTCAGTACAAGGATTTTTGAATACCTTCCTAGAGGTAATTTGCACTACTATAGTTGCTTGACTCTTAAAATTGATTACTGGGCTTCATTCATTTGAATAGCTTTGGAATACTTTAAGTTAGGAAATCTAGACTTTCCCAGTTCAAGCCTGTGTTCTTCAACCTCTGCCATACTAAAGTGATGCTAAGACTTAAATGGAAACTGTATAGAGATGATAAACTACACAGCTATTTCACTGCTAAAATGTCACTAATTTTTTAAAAACCATCAAAAGTTCTAGACCATTAAAATGTCACATGTTGAATGTTTTATACTTTACATAAATGTGCTTTCCATGAAGTTTGAGTTTAACCTGCCCTTTCCACACAACTCATGAATTTTAAATTATTGAATTATATTTTTATAATTTGGTTTTGGACAAAGGGCATTACAAGACTTCTGGGTGGGGGTGGGGGGGAGTAAGCAGGAATTGTATGCTATGGCCTTCAGAATTACTTATAATGAAATGGAGTATCTGAGCTTCATGAAACCATATTATTCAATATACTAAGCATTTCACAGGACATTTCATAAAAACAATCCTCCAGTCAATTCTTGACAATATCAATTTGACCAGAGTAGGCAACGCAAAAATAGACTCTCTAAAGGATATATAAAATGTCTCTGTGCCAGACAGCGAGTAATTTACCCCTCCTTTCTTGATGTTGAATGAATGTTGGTTGGAATAACCCTTAAGTATGGAGTAAAGGCCAATAGATATGGATGAGAATTAAACATTCTATAAAGCATAGGCTTCATAAATCTTAATATTTGCCTTATAGATTTCCAAAAAGGCCTTTCTGATCTTGGGAAATATAAGCTTGACCAGATAGTGTTATCTAGTATTATCACTTTTCATTCTCCTATGCCATGTTGAAATTTTTCTTTGCTATATTCAGCCTGTCAAATGGAACATGTAATTAAAGATTCCATTAAAAAGATGATTGTCTAATCATGAAATGACCTGTTAGATTTTAAAAATAAAATAGCCTTGAAGTGATTTAGTGTTAGATTTAAAATATAGTCCATTTTTGGACATAGCATCATTCTGATAGATAACTAATTCTCAGTTGAGTTCACTGAGGTTTTCTGAGAACATTTGTTTATGGTAACATGGACACACTTTCTAATGAAAAAGTCTTATAAAAGCCTTCTCCCTAGCTCAGTGCTATTTGGTTAGAGCCAAATGTCAGAAGGAAAAAGTTTTGGGTTTTTTTTTAAATGATTTTTCAAGGTCTCTAGTTTTCTTATCTCTATTTTGTTCCCACATCTGCACCATAAAGAATGTGGGCCACTACTTTTATTTTACCAGTATTTAAAAATAGAATCTATTGGAAACTATTTAATACAATGACATTTAAATATGGATATCTTATTTTAGTAATAATGTGTTTATATTAAAATAAACACCAACATATTCGAAGTTATGGCTAAGTATTTATAGCCCATCAACAAATTTGCTATCTTCCAAAAATTATCGCTTTCCTTTTAAAATAGTCTTTAATGGCATTTTTGTGTGGACACTATTACCCAATGAATAGCCGTTTAAGCTTGATACAATTAAATGACAGCATATTGTCTATATATAGGAAATAAAGATTTTATAGAGTCCAGTTGAAAAACATCTAGATCCAATAATCCTTTAATTATGTCATTAAGGAGGGAAAAGCAATTTGGCATATTGGATAGAGAGCCAGCTTCAAAACTACAAGACCTGGGCAAGGCAATTAATGTATTAGTACTAGACAACTCTCTATGACTGTCAGTTTCCAAGAAAGAGCTAACTTGCATTGGTAGGGGAAATTTCCCCACCTAGGAATTCCTTATAATTATGAGATCACAGGCCTAGGCTTTTCCCATTAAGGTAAAGATCAAAGAAAGTAGGGTTAAGGCAACATTGTTTCAGCTGTCAAGCAATAAAAATTATCTGTATCATGAAACTTGAGGGACCTCCTTTTAATCTAACAAGGATGCCAACGTGTAGCTGCAATAAAACACTGAAGCAGTAGTATTCAATAGTACATATTGGAAAAAAAAATAAATGTGTGTTGTGATAATATATGTATTAATGGGTATTGATAAGGTATTCCATAGATTGGTGGTATAGAGATCGAATGATGTTAAATGATTTTCTACGTTCTTAATAGTCCTTGGGCCAGTAACTTAAATCCTATTGATCTGGGTAAGGATTTCAGGGAGATACTGTCAAGGTAACAACAACAAGGGTTTATTAAATTAACTGGGATAGGTAAGGGAAGGGCTTGGAATGAACTAACTAGGACAGATCTGGATTCCCTCCCACCAAGGTCCAACAGATTTCTATTCTTATCTCTACCTATATTACCCAGCTGCCTAACTCTATCCTATCCAGTATTTCTGCTTTGGTGATATTTAAAGTAAGGGAAAGGGGCTTCCGGGTTAAGATGGCGGCAGAGTAAGAAGCAGCTCTAAACCTCTCCTGACCGAAACACACAAAACTCCTCAAGGGGACATAAAAACAAGTCCAGACGAACGGAGGAACCCCACAACAGGACACAGCGTGGAAGGTACGTGGAATCGAGACATTTCCAAGCTAAAAAGGGCTCTCACTCAAGCGCAAGCTGAGCAACCGCCCCACCCCCACCCCCTCCACACTCTCCTATAGCTCTGAACCCAGCTAAAAAGAAATAGAGCAAGTTTGGGGCACCCATCGAGTCATCAGCAGCTCCGGGACCTGTTCCTGAGAGCAGCAAGACTTAGGACCCCATTAAGTCAAGAACGCACGCGAAATCTGAGCGCGTGCGGGAGCGGACGCTGGGAGCGGAGCGCCGGCTGAGCAGAGGCCTGGGTGGAGGTAAACACAACCAGGAACTAAAGCCTAAGTGGGGAACCAGTGCAGACGGGTATACGACTGTGGAAGTAGCGCCCTGAGACTTGTAAAGAAACCTCCTGCAGAGGTTCAAGCAAGGGAATCCACCAGGGGGCTTGACCTTGGAAAAAACTAGATCTCAGTCCTCAGGAGCCAATAGATCTCAGACAGACACTGAGAGCGAGGATAAACCTGAGAAGCTGCTGGGCTAATGATGGCTAACCAGTTACAGGAAATTCAGAAGAGAAAGAATAATAACAAAAAAAAGAAGTCTTTAACACTCGACAGCTTCTACACAGAGAAAATCCAGACAACCGAGCAAACAGAGGAGGAGAACAAACAACCATCCAGACCCTCCCCAAATAAGGAAAACTCCTCACAACCTATGGAAGAGTTCAAATCTGAGATTTTGAGGAAAATGGAAGAGATCTGGCAAGAAAATAACAGCTTAAAAGGTAGAATCTTGCAACTGGAAAGCGAGGCTCAGAAACCAAATGAACTGATAAGCAAATTGAACACAAGAAATGACCAGATTGAAAAGGAATACCAGAAGATTATGGCCGAAAACAAGAAGATTATGGCCGAAAATCAAAAGATTATGGCCGATTACCAGAAGATTATGGCCGAAAATCAATCCCTAAAGGCTAGAATTGAGCAAGTAGAAACTAATGATCTCTCAAGACAACAAGAACAAATAAAACAAAGCCAAAAGACTGAAAAAATAGAAGGAAACATGAAATATCTCAATGAGAGAGTGACAGACCAAGAAAACCGGTCTAGAAGAGACAATTTGAGAATAATTGGTCTTCCAGAAAAACCAGAAATTAAT
>NC_058130.1:473774528-473790423 GCF_016433145.1 Gracilinanus agilis | reverse complement strand
CGAAACTACCACACCAATGCAACTACCAACAATTTGGAAATTGGTCTTGTTCAAGGACACATGACAAAACTAGTGGAAACGCGCATCGGCCAAGGGTTGGGGGGGGGCTGGGGGGGGGGTTGAAGGGGAAAGGGGAGCATTAATCATGTAACCACGTTAAAAATGAATATTAATAAATGTTAAAAAAAAAAAAATAAAGTAAGGGAAAGCTGGAAGGTAAAACAGGTCCACTGGACTGGTTGGAAGATCTCACATCTGTTGTCCTTCTAGGGTCTGTCAGGAATCAAGTAGGTCTCAGCAATTAATCCAAAGGAGAGGGAATAAAGCTCTTGACTCCACTGTCCACCAGTGTGTCTCTCCAAACTCAACCTCTTCCTAGCCAGTGAAGTCTTGATAGATGATCCATAGAGACAGGATACCCAGAGAGAAGAATAGCTAGTATCTTCAAGGTAAAAGTACAGGGACTAACTGCCAACTCAGCCAGTCACTGACCCAGTGTTCTGGAATCTTTACTCTCTGCCTTTTGCCTTTCACCTCCACTTTCCCTAATTTTACTTCAACAATATGCAAAAGCGAGTTGTTTTCTTGGGATTCTTGTATAGGTTTAAAAAATAGAAAATAATAGAGTGGTCAAAAGAGCTTGTTGGATTGGTATTGATCATCTGCTTGGGTTTTTCCCAGTCGTCTAGATTGTACTATTGATGTTTGCCTTCCAAGTTCAAGAGACTTATTAGATGATAATTTCTTGAGTTCTGTTTATTTTTCCTTTTATATAGAGAGAAGACAATACTTTGTTTTTATTCAAAAAGGAAAGCTCCTGTGCTAATTGAGTGAATAATTTAGCCAGAAGTGGAAATCCCCAGGCAAGGAATTGTTTAAATATTTCTAGGGGCAGCATATCCTTTCCTGTTATCTTGCCTAGAAAAAGAAACCTAATGAGGCCTTTAAATTTGCCTATGCAGATAACGTGGTCTTACTATCATGTTAACTAGGGTAAACTGAATCATATTTATGTCTCTTAGAAATTTGGAGCTATAATAGTGAAGGAACTCTCAAAATCTTACTATAGTTATTATTCCAGATATTTATGTTCCAATTAGGTGTGCATCAATTTAGTTTATTAGAGCAGGTAATATGAAGTAGTCATAATTACAAAGAATGAATATAACTTCATCAAGAACATATCATTCCAGAGTAACTTCATTTCCTTTTTTGACAAAGTTAAGAAGTCCAAAGAATGCTATAAATATGTTTACCCAGATTTGGGAATTTCATTTGGCAAAGTTGCTTACTTTCTATGAGTAAGGATGCAGAGATACAGATTATGTGATCATGCAGTAAAGTTTCATCAAATTTGCTAAATGACTGGACTCAAAGAGTAGCCATTGATGGGTCCATCAATGGACCTAATTGAGTGTTCTACTGGAGTACACTAAAGTAATGACCTTTTCCCTTTACTATTTAATATGTCTGTTAGTGAGTGAAAGGAAAAAAATAGATTATATGCTTGCCCAAATTTCAGATGACACAAAGTTAGTAGGGATAGCGTCTAACTGTCTACTAGAGTTAGAGGTAGGTTCCAAAAATCCTGTCAGACTAGAATCTTGGGAAAAATTTGATATGAAATTCTCTCCCAAACTTCCCTAGTTTGTGATTGATACCACCATCTTTCCTTTGCCTCTGTTTGCAACCTTGAAGTAACCCTTGCCTCTTTATTCTCTAACAGTTCCCATATGTATTCAGCTACCAAGTTTCATTGATTCTTCCTCAATTTAATTCAGCAAACATACATTAAGCTTCTACTATGTATAAAGCTTTGTGCCAGGCCTTAGGGACAGAGAGACAAAACTGAACTGGGTCCATCATTTAAGATGCTTACATTCACCTAACTGCTCCTTGAGCAAGGGAAAAGTCAACATATATCCATGAAAGTACATGCATAGTACACACAAAATAAATTCAAAAAGAAAAGAGCTATGGGGATGGGGTTGGTGCTAGGTGAGAAGATGAATAGTGGTCTCATGTAGCACTTAGCATCTGAGCTGTGCTTTGAAAAAATGAGATTCTCTGAAGAGGAGACAACTTTTGTAAAGAAACAGAGGTAGGAGATGGAGAATTTTATATGGGCAAGAGCTAGCAGGCCACTTTGACTAAAACAGTGTATATAAAGAGGAATAATAAAAAGTAAAGCAAAGCTGCAAAGAGAGGTGTAAGCAATATTTTGAAAGCCCCCAGCATTTTGTTTTATTGCCTTTTTTCTACTGACATAGCTTCTAGCATAGTTCAGGCCCTCATGTAAGGGGCAGAAATATAAGGGATAAAAATAAAAGGGTTGGACTAAATTTATCAGAGTATGGTCACCAGGAATTAATTCCAAGTGATTTTTTTAGCAATTTATTTATGAAATAGAGGGAAAGAGTGAAAGTAGAGAAATGAGAAAGAGGGCAGAGATCTAGCTTAACTAGCTACACTATGTGCTCAAGCCCTGGCTTTACTCTGGTAGGGCTCCAGAAACCCCAGCCAGAGGACCTAAGGGTCAGTTAATAAGGGTTTTAGCCACAAGACCTTCTCCTAGATGAGGGGCCCTTCTGGAGACTAGTACCTCCAGTAAAGCCAGGGAAGGGAGTCAACCTTTTTCACACACTCATGTGGTAGTGCTAATAGAAATAGAAAGCAGTCCTCAGCTGGAGTTCCTCCAGGGTCTGGTTGAAGGCCAAAGACCTCTTTCACAGGAAATTCTTGCCTCTTATAAAGACCATTCCTTTCGTCACTTCCTGTGCCTTCCTCCCACTTTACGTGTACCAATTACAGCTACAGCTTTGCTTAGGACTGCCCAGGGGGCAGTCAGTTGATTCTGATTTGTCACCCCACCATCACATATGTGGGTCACAGACCTCCCCCACTTAAGGAATAGTGGGGTGTTTATGCTTCTCGTGATTAAATCTAAAAATGGGCAGGAGAGAGTAAATCCCATCTTCACAATCATCAACCTTTAACAGAACTATTGTAATTTCCAATGCATTGGTCTCTCTCCCTCCTAAATTATCTTCCATACCAACTGGGGATGGGAAAAAAATGTATTTGAGACATATTTGACAAAGCAAATAAAAATACAATTTTAAAAAAGGTATGACCATGGCCATCCACTTACTTAAAAACCCTCATTGCCTCTGTATCCTTAAGAAAAATTATGGATTCCTCAGCCCCTCATTTAAAGCCCCACACAGTTTGGTTCCCACCTTCTTATTTCATATGTCACTATTTATGTATAATCTTTGTTCTAGTCAACAGATCGTTTCTAGCTAGTTTCAGCACATGACATTCCTTCTCTTATCCCTGTGACTTTTCCCAACTGGTCCCCCACATTTGAAATGTGTCTACCCATCTTCACCTCATAGAATCCCTCAATTTCTTCAAAGCATAGCTCAGTCATTCCTTCTTGTCTGAGACCTTTCCTAACCAACTCCCCCAAATTATAAGCCTTCTTGAAGTTACTTTTCATATACTTTGCATTTATTAGCCTGTAGAGATATATGTCCTCTGTAAGGGAAGTTAAAAAGCACCACCACACTGCCCAGAATTCAGCAGATGAACAGCTTCCCCTCATAGTAACAGTAAGGAAGTATATAGAATCCTTAACTGTTAAAAGGATGTGACCTGTATCTTCTCGATGGTATAGATTCAATATATATTCTTAATAATAATGATTATCTGACTGCAATGAAACCTAGGAGATTTTAATTAGATTGAGATTGATGACTGACAGGAGTTGATATTCAGTCTGAATAAACCTTCCCAGTCAGGGAAACACCCTAACTGACACACTATACTGTGAGAACCTTTGAAGCTAATGGATCAGGTCAGTGAACAAATCTTGTTTCTCAGTTAACTAATTTAATGGATGTTAAAGGAATAATCAAAGGATGGATCAGGATTAAGGGAAGATGGGACTAGGAAAGAGGTTTGAGGATAAGCTGAACTAACTAAAACTGAATAATAAATCTTCAGCTGTTCTAGAGGGAAAACCACAAACAGAAGGCTGCCACTCTGGTTGGCTTGGCAACCTTGGACCTAGCTCAGGTTGCTATATGTTCATTTGGCTTGGCTGGCTATAAATCTAAAGTGATGGTTTTCTTGATGATGTTGTAGATTGATCTGGATGATGATGATGATGATAAGTGACTTGCTGTTAGCAATATATGAAGAATAAATCTAGGTAAACCGTCCCTAAAATCAGCTAACCTTAGTCTATGACGCAGCTTCTGGGTTTGACTGGAGGGCTTTCCTCTTCTACCCTTTGCCACCCCCTAACTCAAAATTGAGTCAGTTGACTTAGAGGGGAGCTCCTATTTATAGGGGTTCTCTAACAGTTTTTTCCAGTCTCATGCCACCTCATGCCAGCTCTGGGAATTCCAAAATCTGAACTTTCATCTAGCAACAGTTTGCCCAAGATGGCTTCCTGCAAAACTATTTACACCTCCCAGCAGAATGTAAGCATCTGCAAGGCAGAAAATGTTGCATTATTGTCTTTGTATCCTACAAGCAAATGGCCTTGATCATAACAAGTACTTAATTAAGGTTTGCTGAATTCATTTGAGTTACTAGGAATAATTAAAAGTAAAGTTTTACTTGGGTTCAAAAAATCATTTTTAAAACTATAAGACAGAAGAAAAAGGCATGGGTAGATAGCAATCCATCTGGAAAAATCTAGGAATTTCAACAGGCCTACAAGCTCAACATAATTCAAAAGAATGATAACAGCCAAAATAATTAATGTAATCTTGGCCTACATTACAAGACATAGAATGTCCAAAGGAGAGAGGCAAGAATCTTATTGTTGACCTGTCCCGATTAGCATTACTGTGTATCAGTCTAGTTTGCATGTTTTAGGTAGGACTTTGATAAATTGGAAAGTGTCCAAAGCAAAACAACCTTGATGCTATAGGGCTTCAAATTCCTGTAAATATGTTGAAAGAACCAGGATATTAGCCTGGAGGAGAAAAGCTAAGGTGAAGGGGAAGGAAAAAAGGGAAGAGGAACATGATAGCAATAGTAATCTTTAGGTATTTATGTTGTTCTTATATAAAAGACAAATTTAGCTTGTTCTCCTTTGCCCTGGAAGACAGAACTAAAACATGGGAATGGCAAAGAGGGAGACTTCAGGTTGATGATGATTCAAACCATCTTAATGCAGAAGGGAGTGCCTTTGAGGGTGAGAAGTTCCTTTTCCCTGATGATCTTTGTGCAAAGCCTAGGTGATTGACCACCTTTCAGTTCTATTTCTGTTTGCTTGGGTTGGAAGGGCCCCATTGTCCCTTCTAGTTAAGTCGTTGTTGCTTATTTATTAATAAGGTGGAGTCATTGGAAGTGACAAAAATGGTAAAAATAAATAAAAGCAACATGACTAAAGATATTTTTAAAAAATCCTTCTAAAAGATTCTGAAGGAAAAAATTTCTACTTACTTTGACCTAATGGTGGTATGAGGTTCCAAGAAATGGACTGAGAAGTATAACTTCTTTGTCTATGATTAAGTGAAATGAGGCTTCTTTTATGAAGAGACAGTGAAGTTCTGGGTTTTCTTTCCCTTAAATTGGCTTCCAGCTAACAGATTTTGTTAGGGTGATTAAGAGGGTGTGCCAGAGATGAAGAACATTAAAATGAATGGCTAGTGATTACTTTAATTCCTATTCACAATTTAAAAACTATTAGTAACTGATAATAATGAAAAATGTGATATCTTCCAAGGAGCAGGTCCTCCTGCCAACTAAGAAAGCATAAATTCCTAAGAAGCTATCATTGCTAGTCCTATGCAGATAGTTCAAATAAAATGTAAAAACAGAAGAAAACATATATATATGTACATATATTACATATATACACACACAAATATATACATATGCATATGTATGTACGTAGTGATTGCCTTTAATTTTTAGCTTTTAAATTTTAGCTTTTAAAGCAATTCTACAAAAAATAAAAGTGGGGGGTAGCTTTTGCTGAGACTACACAAAGATAACTGCTTTTTCTCTTAAAGACTAAATTCCCTGATTGAAAATTTCAATGCATGGACTCCCTCCCTCCCTCCTCCCATGTCCAGTATTCTCTTATTCTTAAATTTTCTGTCTCAGAGATTGTATCCTTGGCCTAAATTGTCTCAGTTCATCGGATAGCATGTTCTTCAGGGATGATAGTTCAGAATTTTAAATACATCATTAACTAGCATTTCCCACAAACTTTAAAAAACAAAAAAAGAAATCTGTTGATCTAATCCCTTACAAATGATTACATTTCTGTCATAAGCCTTCCTTGGCACATGTTCGATCTAGCCTAAATTGTTTTTCCTTTTTGTCTTTTTGCAGCATTAGCCACTATGTGATTGTTATGTGTATGACCATCTTTCTGGTCTTTCTCAGTGGACTGGCACAACTGTTAACGACAAAGAAAATCAAACTGTGGGGGAAAACCAAACCCCACTTCATGTGACGTCACTGCAGATATCACAAGGCTCCTGGATTTCATTCACCTTCTCTTCTGCTTCTTTGCTTCTATTTTTAAACTCTAATTTAGGAGGCTCGACATGTCATAAAATCCCATCAAGGATTCAACATAATTTGCCTTGGGAAGATTAATGATGATATATGACATTTTCTGCTCCCACAAAAAGTGGATTTGGAATTCTGAATCTAGAGATGTCTAGAATTAAGTAATTTCCTATTTTGAAGTTAAATTTTTGCCAACCACCCCCCCCCAAAATGTGGTTATATCTCTGGAAGAACCATCATGAAAGTATTCTTCCTCTTTGTTTTTTTTCCCTCTACCTGCAGCTTTTCTTCTAGTTGTTAATATTCTGTACCCGCAAAAAGCCAACTTTTGTCCTAAGATAAGTACATCTTTTATTGGACAGTTCTAGGTATACTCTGTGAGGATTTTATTAACATATTACCTGTGCTGATTATATCTCAAACCACAACAATGATTGAATTTGACATATGTCACCTGATGGCACCATAGAATTTATTAACATATAGAATTACCTTTAAAACAACAACAACCACACTACCTTCTATCTTAAAATCCATACTCAGTATCAGTCATTAGGCAGAAGAGTGGTAAGGGTTAAGCAGTTGGGGTTAAATGAATTACCCAGGGTCATATAGCTATGAAGTATCTGAGGCCAGATTTGAACCCAGGACCTCCTGTTTCTAGGCCTGGCTATGTACTGAGACTAGCTGCCCCAAGAATTAGCTCTGAGCCCATATTTTCAAATTAACCGAATGATACATTATTTAATTCTTCCAGATTTCAAAAGACCTCTGATTCCCTCTAGGTGACTGACCAAAAATTGTTCTTCAAAACTGGTGGCCAAAATTTGACATTGGGCCTTTTTGCTGTCAGCCAGAGTAGACCTTGGATAAGAGTACACTGAGTCCTTGAAGATTTTCCATTTTGATAAAAATTGACAGTCAAGGGGCAGCTGGGTAGCTCAATGGATTGAGAGCCAGGCCTAGAGACAGGAGGTCCTAGGTTCAAATCCGGCCTCAGACACTTCCCAGCTGTGTGACCCTGGGTAATTCATTTAACCCCAACTGCTTAACCCTTACCACTCTTCATTACCTTTGGGACCTTAGGCAAGTCATCTAATCTCCCTGAACCTCAGTTTCCTCAGTTCCAAAAGAAAGAGGTTGAGTTACATCATCAAGCTTTTGGGTTTTTTAAAATTATTTTTAACATTCATTTTCAGTTCAAATTTTCCCTTCTTTCAAGTCCCTCTCTCAACCCATTGAGAAGGCAATCAGATATCCATTATACTTGTAAAGTCACGTGAAATATATTTATATATTAGCCATGTTGGCAAAGAAAAAAAAGCAAGAAAAATAAAGTGGAAAAAGTATGCCTCAATTTGCATTCAGACTTCATTAGTTCTCTCTCTAGAGCAGGGGTCAGCAACGTATGGCTCTCGAGCCATATCTGTCTCCACCTCCCGACCTACCAGTCCAGGCAGAGCCCCAGGATGTGCCCCAGGGGGGTCTTCAGCCCTCCCCCCCAATATTCCAGCGCCTTCCACCTCCATCCTCCTCCTTCCACAGGTGTTTATGACTCTCACGGCCAAAAAGTTTGCTGACCGTTGCTCTAGAGGCAGCATTTTTCATGATGAGTCCTTTGGAATCATCTTGGCTCATGGTTTTGATTGAAGTAGCTAAGTCTTTCATACCTGTGGGGCAGAGTTTCTTAATATTTTTTCCCATCATAGACCCTAAATTTTGGCAATCTACTGAAGATTATAAACCTTTTCAAAATGTTATTAACTACAGAAAATAAAATAAATATTCAAGATAACAGAGGAAATTACTCTGAAATATAGTTACCAAAAATCAACAACAACAAAGACTGAGAACAAATTATCAGACCCCAGGTTAAGAATTTTGGTCTAAATCAACAAATACAATGTAAGTGGTTTCAGAAATTCCTTTCAGCTCTAAATTTATGTTCTATGATTGTTGTCCTCTTCCCTAATCCTACCCAATGTAGTGAGGAAAAAACAAATTGGTCCCCTTGATTCCTAAAATATAAGGGAATGAGAGTCATAGGCAGATTTAATCTGCTGGATCTTCTCAGATTAGAAAAATAGAAAATGCTTTATTTGTGTAATGGAAGAATATTTGATTTTAGTCAGAAGAAATAAGTTTGAATCTAAGCTCTGACCACTTAATAGCTATGGGACTATGAAAAAAAAATCAGTTCACCTTTTTAGAATCTGACTCAGGTTCAAAAATTTATGTCCATAAAGGTCAGTTCAGTTCCCTCACTTTACAGTTGAGAAAACATGTTCAGTTTCATCATAAACAAAATGGCGGTGATTCAGAGGCATTGGAGTTTACAAACTTATTTACCACTCAAGTTTTAAGAAAAGTATTTTGTAAACTTTAAAACATATAAATGAAAAGAGTTTGTCATAGAACACAATCCATTCAATCATCTTTTTCTGAGGGTCACACTATAAAAGACTTCATTGCCAACTAAAGAAGCTACATTTCTGTTGAGTCCAACAAATATTTATGAAGTACTTGTAAAGTATTTGTAGAACACTGTGATTGGCAGGAGATACAGAATATACATCAAACCAGAGCCTTTACAAACATCATGAAGCTTATGGCCAGCCTTTAGGAAGATACAAAACATTCAGAAATAAAGGATAAATTCCTTAAGGGCAGAGACTTCTCATTCTGTCTTTATATTCCTGCTGTTGGCTTATTGACTGATAACCATATAAAGATAATACATGAGAGGTACATTAAAAATCTAGAAACCTGGGGGCAGCTAGGCAGCTCAGTGGTTTGAGAGCCAGGTCTAGAGATGGGAGGTCCTGGGTTCAACTCTGGCCACAGACACTTCCCAGCTCTGTGACCCTGGACAAGTTACTTAACCCCCATTATGGAACCAATACACAGTACTGATTCTAAGACTGAAGGTAAATGTTTAAAATGTTAATAATATATAGAAACAATCTGGTAATGTGCTCAGAGTTATAAAACTGTATACCTTTTGACCCAGCAATACAGTATTGGTTTATTTCCTAAGGTGATCAGGGAAAAAAGGGGAAAAAAACCTATATGTTTTAAAACAGTGGTGGTGAACCTATGGCAAGGGTGCCAAAGATAGCATGCAGAGTACTCTCTATGGGCACTCAGCTGCTCCCCTCCCCCTCTCCTCTGTGCCTAATGACATTTTTCCACATCCCCCAATCCTCTGCCCAGCAGCCATTGGGAGCTCCCAGAGGGGAAGGTGTGTGGCTCACAGGCGGCAGAGCTGGAGGGGAATGGAGTGCTCTGGCCACGTCCCTCCCCCTTGTCACCTACACTGAGGACATTACTCACATGGTACCCCTCTGCCCAGCAGCCCAATGGGAGCACTTCCTCTCTCCCCTGTGTGGGGAAAGGGGGGGCACAGCAAGTGGTCTCTGGGGAGGGACAGCACAGCACTCAGTCTGGGGGGTGGGGCCTGGCA
Source organism: Gracilinanus agilis (assembly GCF_016433145.1). NCBI lineage: Eukaryota > Metazoa > Chordata > Mammalia > Didelphimorphia > Didelphidae > Gracilinanus > Gracilinanus agilis. The sequence continues at coordinate 473,780,417 of NC_058130.1, read as the reverse complement.
CTCCATCTTTAAAGGGTTTGCCATCACTGTTCTAAAATATACTAGCAGCTCTCTGTGGTGTAGCAAAGAACTGGAAATTGAAGGGATATCCATCAACTGAGGAATATCTGAAGTTGTTGCATATAATTGTGATGGAATACCACTGCATAAGAAATGACAAAGAGGTTAAATTTTGAAAAATTCATGGAAAGATCTACATGAAATTATGAAGAGTAAAACAAGCAGAACCGAGAGAACATTATATACAGCCACAGAAATACTGTTTGAAGAATGACTTGTGTATGTCCACCTCCAGAGAAAGAACCGATAAACAGAAATAATACACCATTTTATATATACATATGTCTTTTTGTCACATAATGCCTTCTCTAATGGGGGAGGGCAGGAATTAACTGGGTATTTTAATGTAACAAACAAATAATTTCAGTGTTTCTTAAAAATCTAGTTGACATCCAAGATGGAAACATTCTCTGAATAAATCTAAAATAATAGATCTTAACCGTGAATAGCAGAGAACTGGACTGCTGACAATTTCTGCCTGTGAAATTATAGCCCAAAGCCTAAACATCCTTTCATTAAATTTAGATTATCATTTGTAATGCAACAAAATATTTTGAGAACAATTCTTATTTAGCCTTCCCATAAAAGTAACCTTTCTAGATTGCCACAGATTTGACCTTTTGCTCCGGACATCATTATTTTCTCTCTTTGGCATAACATTCATGTGTCCAAAAATGACAGAGGAATAACTAAAAAGTTGCCTTGGGCTGATGTGAAGCTCAATTGATATGAGACCCATTTTAAAGAAGGAATTGCTTTTGAATTAAATTAGAATGTTGCTAATTCACAGTAATGACTTCGAAGCCCGCTGAAGATTACTAAATTTTTCAACTTGTTGGGTGAGTGAGCAAACACAATTTAGAAGAATTCAGGGAATCGGTTTGGTAAAACATTCTTTGTTCTTTTCTCCTTACAATTGTATCTTGGTTTTAAATTATTTATGGCATTATGGCCAAGGCATTATACATTGTGCGTGTGTATATATAAATATACATGTATAGATTTATATTTTGACTATATTAAAACAAGATCTTGTAGATAACCTTTCTGCCAGGAATTAAGATGATATCATATTTTTGGTTCAAATAACTTTAAGGATTAGTAAATTTTTTTGATGCCCCTGAGGACTTTGGGGTCAGTTTTTCTACATATCGGAGACAACTGTTCTTATAAATATTTATCCTGTGTAACAGTTTAAATCTAAGCTTGCCTTATTTACTCATCTTTTCCTGGGCCCCTAAATTCTCACACAAAGCAATGAATGAATATTTTATCTCTGCCTTGTAAAAGGTGTAATATGTTTTGTCCAGAGCCTTATTTTGCTAATCAACACATGCCTCTTATAGTGTGGAGGCAGTGTGTGATATTACCAAAAGGGAAACATTCTGAAGCAATTCTGGTTTTACATTGCAATAATCTATAAATAGGCTTTTCTGATTCACTTAGATAACTGACTTAGCTGTGGGGACCTTCCATGTTTTGTGGTTTGCAAAATGTCTTGCAAAATACTAAAATGTAGATTTTGTATTTTTATACCAAATGATCAAGAAAAAAATTGAAATGAATTGAAATTCAAATGTGGACAACTAATACTACTTCCCCTAAGAATTTCTTGTTGAATTCTAGTCTTTGCTCTGATAGATTTTCATTTAAGGTTTTAGGATATTTGCTGATTACATTGTTTTTGTTATTAGGAGGTACTGAAGGCAATTAAATTTATCATATATGTTGAAAAGACATCAACCAAAGAGTAGAATGTGGTTGTAGGCTATGCTCTAGGCTCAGACTCATAGAAGAAATGCTGGTGTATCTACCACTTAGGACACTAGGGTACCTTTTAGGGTTTAGGGAGATTTTTGCCCAGCTACTGTCAGCTCAAGTCCCTATTCTGGTGTTTTCCTCTTGCTGTTGACTGCTAGTGTTCTGTTTAGTGTGTTAACATTAATTATATTTTCCAAAAGGATATATATTCGGAAACGAGAAGAATCAAAAAGTACACATATCCCCCTCCCATCCAAATACCTGGAGAGACTCATTCTTCACTAGACTTGCTCAGTCCCTGGGGAGAGCAAACTCAAAAACTTAACAGTTAAGTTTCTATATAAGATTCTCCCCCACCAATTTCACATCCACAGTGCCTAGGTAAGCCTCAGGCATGGCAGTTTGGGGACAGAATCTGGAGGCACAGAACATTTCTGGAAATCTGCCCTCAGATCTTGAGCTGCTCATACTCCCAAGCTCATGGCCATCTGCAATCTCCTGCACCTATAAGTAGCCAAGAATAGCTACAACAGAGACAAAGAAGCAGGGCCATGCATTCTTGGCTTCATGTCGGCACCTCAGGAGAAAAGACCTCAGTCCTCTACCCAGAGGCTTTCAGCAACTTGTCTTCCTTCCCTAGTGCTAACAGGCTGGGAAAGAGCCTAGACCAAGAACCTAGACCCAACTTTTTGAAAGCACCTCATCCATCTTCACAGCCAGTTAGAGGATCCTCTCTGCCACATGGTCAAAAGCCTGGAAGCAGACTTCTTAGTCACCAACCACATGAGGAACTGCATTCATTATCTCCCCACCCCCCTTAAATATGGAAGCAGGAAGCTATGTCCAAATTCCAGCATTGCAAAAGTTCATTTTTTGGTTGATTGTTAGGGAAAGAGCCATGGCTTAGTTTTCAGTGGCCTGGGTTCTTCTCTCAGATCTTACTGTGAGTCACTTCTCTGGGCCTCAGAGTTTTCATTCTCTTCCTCATAGGACTATTTTAAGAATCAGATAGGTATCCAAGGTGTTTTGTAAGCAGTAAAAATCAATGTTATTCATTTCCCCTAGAAGCAATTTTTTGAATGGTGGTAAAGTTTCCAGGAAATTCTACAAAAGTCCATTAAAATCGTTCTGTAGAAGAACTAAAGAGCCCAGCTCCCATTTATCACAACATTCTGTATAAAAGTCCTGAGTATTGACTTTTACACCTGGAAGGCTTCTTTTTCTCCTTTATTCCTCAAAGTCAATGCAACCTTGGACGTGAGAATGAGAGTTTTCCTCTCTAATTTAGCACCTGGAAGCCAGGGCAGAGAGAAAAGAGGAAGGAAACCGGGCAAAACATAAGTGGCTATAGACCTAGTAAAGTGATAACAAAAGGTTACCATAGAGGGAGGGAAAGGGAAAAGGGGTAACTATTTCCTGAGCGTCTTTGACAAAGCGGGGAGAAGCAGATTTTCCTTTCACTTAATAATTTGCTGATTATAAAAGCAGAGTGTTGATATCTTGTTGGTTCTCGTTTAGGTGGGATTGCTATGGTGTATATTTCCAGTGTTTACAGCAGAATTATGTATTTGGCAAGTAAACCTTTTTTTAGTTACTTTTAAAAAGAAAAAAAAAACTTCACTTACTAAATTAATAGTAGAATCCTGAAAGATTTAAGATGGATAATGCTGTTCACCTCCAGAGAAAGAACTGTCAGAGTCATCTTTCACATCCCTGTATCTTTGGTTTTATTTTGGGGTATCAGCAATGTATGAGTTTGTTTTTACAACAGTGACTAATATGGAAGTGTGTTTTGCATGACAGTGAAAAATGAAAAAAAATTAATTGTAAAAATATATGTGGGATTTTCAAGTTCGAAGATATACATTCAGTCTACTTCCCTTAAAATTATAGGAATTGGGTGGATTTAGGGACTTCTGGTTAAGATGGCGGCAGAGTAAGGAGCAGCTGCTCGATCTCTCCTAACTGAAAGCATACAGGACTCCTCAAGGGACATAAAAACAAGTCCAGATGAACGAGGGAACCCCACAACAGGGCGCAGCATTGAAGGTACACGGAATCAGGGCATTTCCACGCTATAAAGGGGTGAAACAGCTCTCACTAAAACGTGAGAGGAAGAAGCCCATCCACCCACACACACACACCACGCATAGCGCCAAGGCCAACGCACAGGAGTGAAAACAGGATTGGGGCAACCAGTAAATCACTAGCAGGCCCAGGGCTTCTACCTGAGAGTTGCAAGATGTGGGACCCCAGGTGGCTGGGGGGCACGCATGGACATTCCTGAGCCTCTGTGTGTGTGAAGACATTGCCCTAGGCACAAAGATCTCTAACACAGGGACTTTCCCAAGCGTCTGTGCAGGTGAAGGTATTGCCCTAGGCGTGGACAAAGATCTCGAAAGCAGGGACTTTCCCGAGCGTCTCTGCGGGTGAAGGCAGTGCCCTAGGCGTGGACAAAGATCTTGAGCCCAGGCTAGGACCTCGAGAGGGGACCTGGTGCAGACAGGAGTGAGGCTGTGGAAGCAGCCCCTGAGACTGCTGAAGGAGCCTCAGGCAGAGGGGCAGACTGGGGACTACCAGGAGGCTTGACCCCGAGGACAAGGAGACCTGAGCCCTCGGGAGCTTAGAAAGCACAGGCAGACCCTGAGTGTGAAGACAAAGCTGAAAAGGAGCAGGGCTAACAATGGCAAGCAAGAACCCCAGAAGAAAAAGATTATCAAGAAAAACTCTGGAATACTCGACAACTTTTACACAGAGAAAATTCAGACAACAGAGGAGGACAAACAAGTATCCAAAACTTCCCAAAACAATGAAAACTGGTCACAAGCTATTGAAGAGTTCAAAAATGAGATGTTGAGGAAGATGGAAGAGATCTGGCAAGAAAATAACAGCTTAAAAGGCAGAATTTCACAATTGGAAAGTGAGGCAAGTCAACTGAAGGCCAGAAATGACCAGATTGAAAAGGAAAACCAAAAGAATATAGCAGAAAACCAGTCTCTAAAGACAAGAATTGGGCAAGTAGAAGCCAATGATTTCTCAAGACAACAAGAACAAATAAAGCAAAGTCAAAAGACTGATAAAATAGAAGGAAACGTGAAATATCTCAATGAGAAAGTGACAGAACAAGAAAACCAGTCTAGAAGAGACAATTTGAGAATCATTGGTCTTCCAGAAAAAGCAGAAATTAATAGAAACTTGGACTCCATACTTAAAGAAATTATTCAGCAAAATTGCCCTGAAGTCCTACAACAAAAGGGCAATATAGACATTGAAAGGATCCATAGATCACCCTCTACACTGGACCCAGAAAAGTCAACACCTAGGAATATAATAGCCAAATTCAAGAGCTTCCAAGTAAAAGAAAAAAATCTTACAAGAAGCCAGAAAGAGACAATTCAAATATCAAGGAGCACCAATCAGGATCACACAGGATCTGGTAGCCTCCACACTAAAAGACTGCAAGGCTTGGAATATGATATTCAGAAAAGCAAGAGAGCTGGGCCTTCAGCCACAGATCAACTACCCATCGAAACTGACTATATACTTCCAGGGGAAAGTATGGGCATTCAACAAAATTGAAGATTTCCAAGTTTTTGCACAAAAGAGACCAGGACTAAATGGAAAGTTTAATACCCAACCACAAAAATCAAGAGAAACATGAAAAGGTAAATAAGAAACAGAGGGAAAAGAAAGAAATCTCATAATTTTTTAAATTTGACTCTTTAAGGGCTTAAATAAGATCTAATTATCTGTATTCCTATGTGGAGAAATGCTAAGTATAATTCTCTGTACTGAACTCTATTCACTATTATAATATTCACTATTATAGCAACCAGAAGAATAATGCATAGGGAGAGGACAGGATACTAAATGGTCTAAGATGACATGGGGGGTGGGAAAGAGGGGAGGAAGAGTAGGGGACACCAAGAAAAATCCGAGTAAATAAGAAAAATAAGATATTCTATTACACACAAAGAGGGCATGGGAAGGGGAGGGGATAAATACTACCATAAGAAGGAGAGGAAGAGAGCATTAAGAGGTAATAATCAAACCTTACTCTCAGTATAA
>NC_058130.1:473751533-473769703 GCF_016433145.1 Gracilinanus agilis | reverse complement strand
TTTTTTTTTTTTTTTTTTTTTTTTTTTTTTTTTTTTTTTAAAGAAAGTAATAAATGTTGGAGAGGTTGTAGCAAAATTGGGACACTAATGCATTGCTGGTGGAGTTGTGAATTAATCCAACCATTCTGGCAATTTGGAAGTATGCCCAAAGGGCTTTAAAAGACTGCCTGCCCTTAGATCCAGACATACCAAATACTTGTACAAAAATATTTATAGCCACCCTCTTTGTGGTGGCAAAAAAATGGAAAGTAAGGGAATGCCCTTTGATTGGGGAATGGCTGAACAAATTGTGGTATCTGTTGGTGATGGCATACTATTGTGCTCAAAGGAATAATAAACTGGAGGAATTCCACGTGAACTGAAACGACCTCCAGGAATTGATACAGAGTGAAAAGAACAGAACCAGGAGAACCTTATACACAGAGACAGGTACACTGTGGCACCATCAAATAGAATAGACTTCTCTACTAACAGCAATGCAATGATACAGGACAATTCTGAGGGACTTATGAGAAAGAATGCTATCCACATCCAGAGAAAGAACTGTGGAAGTAGAAACAAGAAGGACATTTGCTTGATCACATGTTTCTGTGGGGATACAACTCGGGATGTAGACTCTAAACAATCACTCTATTGCAAACAATAGTATGTAAGTAGCTCTTGATCGATGATATGTGTAAAACACAGTGGAATTGTTTGTTGGCTATGAGAGGAGGAGGGAGTAGAGGAGGGAAAGAACATGAATCATGTAACGATGGGAAAACATTCTAAATTAATTTAGTTAATTAATTAAAACAATAAAATGAAATTTTAAAAATACTAACTTGTTCACATTCACACACACAAAAAAGGATAGCAGTTACAAAATCATGTCATGAGTGGTATGGCATGTTATATACCATGGCATGAGTATGTGAAATCATGGTGATTTCAAAAAATCTGGCCAAAAAAACAAGTGTTCCTAACACAGCAGAATACAAGATAAGTCCACAAAAATTACCAACATTTTGGTACTGGATAAACAAAACCAAGGAGAAACTATATAGAGAAATTCCATTTAAAATGCCTCAATAATGCATAAAACATTATTATTATTTTATTATTATTCCTGTTGACTCCTTAGGAGCATAGGGCCGCAACCATCTCACACCAGCGGACTCTGTTCTGGGCAACTTCCCCCAGCTGGGCCCATGTCATTCCGACTGTTTTTGTTTCATTTTCAGCAGATCTTCGCCAGGTCTGTTTTGGTCTTCTGACTTTCCTCCTCCCTCAAGGGTTCCAGCACAATGCTTGTCTGGCTACGTTGTCTTCCGGTTTTCGTAGCGTATATCCTATCCATCTCCACTTACATTTCTTTATGTCCTGACTAATGGGATACTGGATTGTTCTTTCCCAGAGACTAGCATTGGAGATCTTTTCAGGCCATCTGATGTTCAAGATGTAGCGTAGACATTTGTTAACAAAGACCTGGAGTTTGTTGGTGTTGACTTTCATCACTCTCCAGCTTTCTGATCCATATAGGAGGACGGCCTTTACGTTGGTGTTGAAGATTCGGAGCTTAGTGACAAGGGACAGTGCTTTGGAGATCCAGACAGACTGCAGGGTGTTAAATGCCTGTCTGGCTTTGTTGATTCGGTTTCTGATGTCCTCATCTGCCCCGCCGTCCTTACTGACTATGCTACCCAAATAGGTGAAGTGGTCCGTCTCCTTGATGTTTTCTCCCTGTAGTTGGATTGGCAGGTCCTGTCTGCTGTTGACTGTGATCACCTGGTCTTCTTCTTGTTGATCTTCAGACCAGTCTTCTCTGCTTCTTCAGAGAGTCCTGCAAGTTTGGCTTGCGCATCCTGCTGCTTGTGAGAAAGGAGACAGATGTCATCCGCGAAGTCAAGGTCCTCAAGCTGTTTGGTATGAGTCCATTGAATGCCCGTATTGTTGTCCTTGGTAATTCTTCTCATGATCCAGTCTATGACCATCAAGAAGATAAGGGGCGAAAGCATGCAGCCTTGCTTCACTCCGGTCTTCACTGTGAAGGGAGCTGTCAGTTTCCCATTATGGATGACCTGGCAGGTAAAGTCTTCGTATAACTGCTAGATGATGTTGATGAGCTTCTGGGGAATCCCGTAATGCTGCATCAATCTCCAGATGATGTTCCTGTCCATGCTGTCAAATGCCTTCTCGAAATCCACGAAAGTCATGGAGAGGGGGGACTGCCATTCGATGGACTGTTCGATGATGATTCATTAGCCTACATAAATTCCCTTAAGACATACAAACAAAGGGGCAGCTGGGTGGCTCAGTGGATTGAGAGTCAGGCCTAGAGACGGGAGGTCTTAGGTTCAAATCCGGCCTCAGACACTTCCTAGCTGTGTGACCCTGGGCAAGTCACTTGACCCCCATTGCCCACCCTTGCCACTCTTCCACCTATGAGACAATGGACCGAAAGTTGAGGGTTAAAAAAAAAAAAAGACATACAAACAAAACTACAAAAAGATCTTTATAGAAATAAAGAAAAACAGAAATATTCATTGTTCGTGGCTGGTCTGAGCCAATATAACAAAATTAATGATAACACTTAAATTAACCTACAAATTCAGTTGTGCACCCATCAAACTACCAAGAAATTACTTTGTAGAAATAAACACAGTCATAACAAAATCTACTTAGGAGAGCAAAAATCCAAGCATTATCAGATCTCATGAGAAACTACTGGATATTGATTAAAGAAAAGGAAAGGAGATTAGTGGAACAGAATAGTTATACAAAATGTAGAAGCAATCAATCACATTATACCAGTGTTTCATAAATCACACACACATACACACACAAAATAATTGAGAGAACCTATTTGGTTTTGTTTTTTAAGGATTATTCACACATGTTATTAGTTATGTTTAATTTTATTTATTTCCATTAACAAAGGTCTTTTTTTCTCTCCCTCTCACATCCCTAGCTCAACTGGAAAAAAAAGGGGGGGACATATAACAAATGTTTATAATCAAGTAAAACAAATCTTCTAGATTGGCTATGTCCAAAAAATATATGTTTCATCCATACTCTGAAACCATCACCCCTCTGTTAGGAAGTGGATGGCAATTTTCATCATGACGAGAAGACTCCCTATTTGACAAAAATTGCTACAAAATTGGGAAAGAAATTGGATGAAATTAAATAAACTTTTTATGCCACATTCCACAATAAATTCTAAATAGATCTACAATCAAAATATAAAAGATTGAATCATAAAAAATTAAATGATAATGGAAAGATACTTTCACCACTATTATTAAGGAGAAAAAAAAATTTTTTAAGCCTTACCTTCTGTCTTGGAGCCAAGGCAGTATTGGCTCCAAGGCAGAAGAGTGATAAGTTCTAGGCAATGAGGGTTAAGTGACGTGCTCAGGGTCACACAGCTAGGAAGTGTCTGAGGCCAGATTTGAACCTAAGACCTCCCATCTCTAGGCCTGGCTCTCAATCCACTAAGCCACCCAGCTGCCCCCAAGGAGAAAATGTTTGATGAAATAGGGACAGAGAAGATTACAAAGGACAAAAAGAGTATTTCAAATGTACTGTAAAAAAATTATATGAACAAAATCAAGTCAGAATAAGAAGAAAAGCTATTCAATGAGAATAAATTTTACCTCAAGTACCTCTGATAAAAATCTAACATTCAAAATCTATAGGAAACCAACACAAATGTATAAGATTAAGAAACAATAGGGGGTGGCTAGGTGGTTCAGTGGACTAAGAGCCAAATCTAGAAATGGGAGGTCCTGTGTTTAAATCTGATTTCTGACACTTCCTATCTGTGTGACTCTGGGCAAGTCATATAACCCCCATTACCTATCCCTTACCACTCTTCTGCCTTGAAATCAATACACTGCATTGATTCCAAGTTGAGGTTAAGGGTTAAAAAAAAAAAAACAGAGAACCAGTAGCTTTCAATAGTAATCAAAACATAAAAAAAAAAAAGATTCTAAAAGAAGAAATTCAAACTGACTAGTCAGATTGGAGCCTAAAGAGAAAATATCTCAGAGTGCTGGGAGCAGTGACATCTTTTCTCTGTATCCTCACTGTTTGGGGTAAAAGGAAAGAATGGAAAAGCCTGAAGGAGCTAAGTGATTTCCTTTTCCAACTTGGGAAACACTAGTGACTGTCTATTGCTGTTTCATAGATTGTTTTATCCCTGAGAAGACCAAAGAAAGACCCTGTCTTTGGTTTGGACTCTGAGTCTGCTAAGGCTTAGAGTCCTAACTTGGTTCTTGCTGAGGCTCAGCCAGCTGCCTTTTGTTATTTTTATAACTTGGAGACAAAGTTAAGAATTATATACCTTGTATAAGGATAATAGTGTTAGTTTATTGTAGAATAGGGAAAATTTGGGTTAGTCAGATCAGGAAGGATCAGTGTAGCCTGTGGAAACAGGAGAAGTGGTTTCTTGTAGAACCAGGGAGTTTTATTTGAGTGGAGTTAGAATCCCTTATATTCTCAATAAATAGTTTATTTTTGTATAACAAGAGTCTCCTTAGCTTCCTTGCACCTGGCCCTAAAGAGAAGTTCACTTATGAGCTTCACTTCACTGATATAAACTGAAGATACTTTGTAAGCACAGCAAGCAGAGTATCAAATCAGTTTATATCCACAATCAATTCAGTGACATATTATTTTTACACAACGAAGGTCACAAAGCCAGTTAGAACTGGATTCTCCTGACTCCATGGTGTTCTTCCCATTACCCCATACTAACTCCCATGAAGCTAACATTCCCTAAGTTAAAATGATTAGTCTCTTTCAAGATAAGTACAAATCCCATCAAACCTTATTGGCAGTATTGTTTGGGTAATTATGGTATAACCATTCTCCCTTGTCAAAATCAAAAGCCAGCAATTCTATAAATAAAGTAATCCTCTAGAATTTATATTTTGATTTCCTTTAAGGAAAATGCCCCCTTCCTTCCCCTTTCTCCTTCCTCCAGGGCCAGTCCAATAGTAAACCTATTTCATAGTGTTTTCAGAACTCATCTCTTTCTGATTGGGAACCCAGCCACCTCTTGCTGAAAATGATAATATACATTAACATGTTCACTAATGAGGGTGACAGCTCTGCCTGCTTTAGGAGAGATTTCAGGTTAGAATGAAAGTGCTCTTTCACCATGCTCAACAAATTTATAGGCCTTTCTCTATGTTAAATAGAGTTGTAAATTCCCAACTGAAAGATCTTTTACCTCATATTCAGGAAAATATTCATTTCAAACTCTCACAACTTGGTTTGAGATCATTACTTTCTCAATTTCAACTATTCATGGACAATGGATGGCTGAAAGGTGAAAGTATGCTATAGCTTATTACCACTAGTGGTGTATCCTTGAGAAGGGGGGTATATTTTCAAGAATTTGTATGCTCAGAAAAGGAAGGGAATGAGGGAGGTAACAAGAAGCAGCGATCACTGATAGATAGCTCAAGTCCTACTGTCACATCCACAAAGTATCAAGAGGAATCGATGAAGTCTTCTTGCCTATAATTTTGTTCAATTGTTTTTCAGTCAAGTCTGACTCCTTGTGTCTCCAATTAGGATTTTCTCAGCAAAAACACTGCACTGGTTTGCCATTTCCTTCTCCGCCTCATTTTACAGATGAGGAAATGAAGTGAACCAACTTCAGCAACTTGCCCAGGTCATAACTATCTGAGGCCAGATTTGAATTCAGGGTAACATATTCCACTCTATCTAGCCTATCAATTACAGCTGTCCAAAAACTAGAATGGGATGCACTGTGGGTAATGGATCCTTAACTATTGTGGATTTCCCAACAAAGGCTGGATAACGCCACCTATCATATCACCTGTCATAAAAGGGATTCCTTTTCAGAGACAAGTTGGATTAGATAGTTTCAGTTTCCTTCTAACTCTGAGATTCTGTGACACTGATTTCAGCACATTGGGTACATCCTCTATGAAGAATCTATAGAGAAACAAAAGACAAGGGTCATGCAAGATAAGAAGATGTGGAAAGTTTGCAACCTATTATTAGTAGAACTATTACATGAATCAAATGGTGGTTCTTTTAGATATGGGGAAAGGAGGATATTAATAGCAAATTTCTTCTCTCAACTACTTGGTCCTTATTGGAACAATGGGTGAGCCCCAAGGAATTATGTCATTGGATTAAGGAGGCTGCTTTCCCCCTGATAGCAAAGCAAGGTTCTCTTTGATTAGAAGCTGGCTTCTCCTTTGAAAAAGTAAGAAGATACTACTCTGGTGACTCTCAGGTTGGACTTTGAACTTGGAACGCAGAATGTTTACTGTTGCCTTTAATCCTCAAGAGGGCAGAGATGAACAGGTATAGGGACTCAATCGCAAAGTAAACAGTCCATTATCAGAGCTTAAATGCAGTGTTTTGAGGACTCTGGTCACTTTCTCCCTCTTCTAACTAACTAGTGGGGAAAGAAATGGTAGGTGTTCCTTCTCTCTTCCCTTGTGTCGGTCCCTGTCTTTGTCCCTTTCTCTGGCTCTTGTCTGTATTTTTCTCTGTTTTTGTCTTTTTGTCTCTCTATCTGTCCAGACCATGCCCAAGCTCTCCTCTAGGGTAGATTATTGGGTGGACTCCTCCGGTCTAGGACAGATATCATTTAGTGAGCTGTTGCCATCCTCAGGCAAAAATATGGTTCTCATTCATATCGGTAGGGTTACCGTTGAAGACTACATCCTCAGTTTATAGAAGTCATTTTAATGAGTCTGTGTGCTCTGGAGAGAGAGATTTCCCCAGTTGTCCATATGTTTAATGGTTCTTATTAAATGACTTCATTTTATGAGTAGAATTATGTGCTTATTCAGTGGGGTCCAGTCATCCAAGCATCTTACTATTCTTTGCCAAAATTATCCCAAGGTTAGAAAGCACTGACCCTTAACAGAACTGGCATATTCTGGTCACTATAACAATTCTTATTCAAGAAAAGTAATTAGTCCCTTTCCCTTTTCTTTCAAAAGATGCAAGCATAGAGTTTATTAAACATCTCCCCCAACCCCCCCACCTTGAGTCTCATAACATTCCTGGGGGAAGATTGTGGGGTAGAGTCTCATCAAAAGTCTAGGTCTTCATAAAAAATGAAGCTATTAAACTGAGTTGCTGTGAAAAGAGTGATTGGGTTAATATCAGACAGTGTGTACCATGTAAGCATTCTGGGCCGGCACATAGGCCAAAATCTCATACCTTTTACACACAGTGAAAACATTTGACCTTCATGATTGCTACTAACAACAAAGTTGTCTATATAGCAACTAATCCCTTCACCAAAAGCATTCTGGGGAACAGGAAAGTTGGGAGAGAAATCGTATTGGGGCATGGAGAGGGGTGAGAAAACGGTCATGTGGCCATAATTCTTTTTTTTTTTATTTATTTAATGCTACTACATTTTTTATTAGTTATTGCTTAATATACTACCCTGACATGATCCTTTGAAATCTTGACTCTATAATTCAGTATGATAGCTATAATTTCTAATTTATAAATTTATTAGGCCTGTCATTTGGATTTTTAGAGAAACAAAAATTTTAAATAACCACAGTCAAACGCACTACCCACAGTCACCTCACTGAAGTCCTTCTTAAAAGTTGACATGTAAACATTAATGGCTTTGCTTGAACATTCAACAATGGAATAGCCATAGGCCTGGGTATTCAACCATATCTGAATTCATCTCATATTACCTGGCCACATACTCCGAGTTTTCCACAAGGATTGCACTATTCACCATTATATGCTTTACTAAAATCAGTGTAAATTTCATCTACAGGATTTCCTTAGTCTGCCAATTGAGTAGCTCCATTAAAAAAGAAATAAGTTCAGCATGGCATCATCTATCCTTAAAAAAGACATATTGGCCTTTTGAACTTGTCATGGCCATGATTCTTGATTCAGGTTCTTAATGAAGCACTAGCAACATGGATTTCCTTAGCACTGTACGGTCTGCAAAGCACTTTACAAACTTTATTTCCCTTGATCTATCCCACAGTCCTGTAAAACGCTATTGTCATCCCCATTTTACAGATGATTTCATGCCCAATATGAGCAACTTTTTAAAAAAATAAGAGGGGGTTTATTTCTACTGAGTAATGAGATCAATCAGGGCTATAAGCAGCAATTCTGTCATCTGGGGAGTGTGGGGGGCATGGATGTTGAGGATGAGACTTCTTTAGAATCTAGGTCCTGTAGAGGGAAAAATCCCAAGGTACAGATCTTTGGGGGAAGGGGGGAAGGGGTGTTGGCCAGGACAGTTAGAAAACCTGGGACACACAAGCAATTTTCCTGCAGGGAATTCCCATTAGGACTGTGAAAAGGCCTGGGCTGGGCCAAGGAGAAGCCCTCTGATCAGTCACTCAGTACTAAAAAGTGCTGAAATGCCACCAGATGCCTGGCACATAGTAGTGGCTCACCATTCCAACCTTTTGAAGCCTATGAGGTCATAAATGCCTCTGAGATCCTTTAACCTACACACACACACACACACACACACACACACACACACACACACATACATATCTTTACCTACATACATAATATTCAGGTTCTTATTCAATAACATATACCCCATTACCCATATATATGTCACACATGTACATACTGTTGTGAGGATTATTTAGTTATTAATTTAGTATTGTTGTTGGACCTAGCAGGAAGGGCTGGAGAATTCCAAGATGGAATGAAGAAGTAGGAAGTGTGTTTCTTGCTCACTGAGAGAGACTCAGTGGGGGTTGGGACAAAAACTGTTGCTGACCCTGGGAGATCTCAGAGCTAGGGGAGTTGTATCCAGATCCCCTGGGATCCTGGGAGTGGTGAAGGCTTACAGCAGAGGACATCAGACCTGCAGAGCAGCACCAAGTAGGGAAGTTGGTTTGTGATCTGATGGAGAGCATTGCAAACTTTCTCTCCCTACCTGGATACCTTGGATCATCTCTTCTGGTGGAGATGATTCCTGGCATCCTGAAACCATCCCTGGATTAGGCGTGAGATCCCAAGTAAAGCCATCCTCAGGTCCTCAGCTAAGCTGACCAAACCTGGCTGGAACCAGGTTGGGAGGAACTTTCCTCTTGTGACTCCAGTACTGCTTTCTTTGGGTCCTGTCTTGCTTAGATCTTAGAAGAGTGTTAAGTCCCTTTCCCTTGACCCTGTGGTTTGCCCATAGTCTGTTAGTGTAGAAAAACCCTATTCCCATCCTTTACCTTAGTTTGTCCCTGATTAAAATGTGTTATTAAACTCTTGCCTTTACTTATCTGCTTCCATAGGCTCTGTCTTGTTGATGCTGGGTGGCAGTTGGAGGCCAACAGCCATTTCTGTTACAGACATCCAAACAGCCATTATAACCCAGTCTCCCTACTTGTTGGGCCCCTTCCTGTCATTCCTGTCTCCCACACACCCACCTGGACCCATATTTACTGTTTAAGGCACCTTTCCTTGGTTTCTCCCTTAACAATACCTAGATATAGGCAAATATATTTGTGTAGTAAACATGTGTATTTCATACACATGCAGATGAATGGGTATATAACATGCATATTATACATACATATGTTATTCCACATTAATAAAATGCTACATAATTGTACGATGGTACTAGTATAATCTGTATCAGACTTTTTATCAACCTGGTTGGGGTTGAGGAAGGGAAGGATGAAGAGAATATGAATCTTGAAGTGTCAAATAACAATTGTCAAAAATTTTTTTATATGTAATTTTTAAAAATTAAAAATAAACAAGATGGTACATGTTGCATATATGTTATATGATCTATGTATGTTTAAAATACAGTAAATACTCAAAACATTCAATATCCTTGCAGTCTGAGATGGGGTGGGGAGCAGAAACAATGCAGTGGGGAGGGTCAGGAAGGGCCTCATGTGGAAGACCATGTTGTTAGAACTAAGCCTTTAAGGAAACTTGAGAGAGGAGACTTGCTTTTTTATTTGTATCTTCAGAATCTAGTAAAGTGCTTGGCTTGTAACAGGTATTTAATAAATGCTTACTGGATAGATGAACGGATGGATGGATGGATGGATGGATGGATGGATGGATGGGAAGGAATCCCAGGACTAGAGGAGGGAGCAGAGGTGGTCATGCTGGAGATCTAGGGGAAGGTTGGCCATGTGCTGGGGTCTAGTAGACTACCCTGTAGTTCTCTGAAGGAAGAAGCACAATCCTTTGTTGTTGGATGTTGGATATCCTGGGATAAAACTCTGATCCTCTGCCCTAGGTATAGTTCAGATGATCAGAATGACTATGATTGAGATGATAGAATACTTTGCCTCTGAAGAACAGCAAATCTTTTCCCAAGTTACAAAAAGCTGTCATCTTTACTACTTACTGCTATAAAGGGTTGGGGGGAGGGAGTAGTAAGAAATAGCATCTACAGATAATCTAAATCCAACCCCTAGCACAATGCCTAGCACATATTAGGTGCTTAATAGATGAATCTTGAACTAAATCTGAGTTGGAGTATGGACAATTTTGGATTTCTCTGCCTCTCTCTTTTCCTTCTTTAAAGATTCTAGATTAGCAATCCATAGAATTTAAGCATTCAAGAACCTTGGGTTGAGAAACAGGTGGCTCAGTGTATAGAAAGCCACATCTGAAGACAGAAGGCCCTGCTTTCAAATGTGGCCCCATACACTTCCTAGCTTTGTGACCATGGGCAAGTCATTTAACTCCAACTGCCTAGCCTTTACTACTCTTCTGCCTTGGAACAAATACTTAGTATTGATTCTAAGTCAGAAGTTAAATGTTTAGAAAAAAAAAAAAAGAACCTTAGGTTGAAAAGGACCGTAGATACTATCTAGACAAACCCATTCTCTTTGATTTATGGAATCATGGACCTTCAGACCAAAAAGGTCCCAGAGAGAGAATTGTGTTCAATTGCCTCACTTTATGGATTGGGAAACTATGAGCAGAGAAATGAAGGAATTTGCCCAAGGCCATATTAATGAGTAAGTGGCAGAGAACTCTTGAACTTCGTCCTCTAAAGGCTGTGAAATATTTTTCCAGCTTCCAGGGCTCTTTAGACATGAAAACGCCTCTGAAAGGAAGATTCTTGAGGACAGGGATTGTTTCATTTGTCTTTGTGTCCCCCTTAACCCAGAAGTTCCTGATACAAAAAGTACTTAATAAATGTTTGTCGGTGACTTCAGACACTTCCTAGCTGTGTGACCCTGGGCAATTAATTCACCTAGCCCTTTCCACTAGCCTTGAAACCAATACACAGGATTGATCCTAAGATGGAAAGTAATGGTTTAAAAAAAGCTTGTCAATCAGTATATTAATACAATCACAATGATTGTAAAACACTGTTGTTTTTTAATACAATAATTCATGGTCATAGGACTATATGATCATGTATTAAGAGCTAGAAAGGACCTTAGGAGATAGCTAGTCCAATCTCCCCATTTAACAGATGACTAAACTGAGGCTCTTATTCACTTTAGCCTTTTCTTTATACTACAGTAACATATGCAAATTTAGGTATCTGCAATTGGTAATTTTTTAAAAGGCAGAAAAATACATGAAATAAACATTTTTAATTACCCACCAAATCCACGCCATTTCCCCAAAACTTCTTGAAGCAGTTTGCCCAATGGTGTTCATTCTTGCTCTGAGAAATGATAGTAGTTATTACTTTGTTTTGGGCCAAATATTAGCTCCCATATCAGCCTTTGTCCAGAGTTCCATTATAACAAGTTATGTCTGTGTCAGAGCAGAGCTTCTCTTTGCTTTAATTAGTGCCATTTAGTTATTAGCAGTGACCCCAAAGTATAAAAGTACAGATGCCCATAGCTCTGATAAGCTAAAAAAAAGTTGTGAAGTACATAGGTATGTTTGTATAAGAAATACTTATTAAATAATGATGTTAAGCAGGGCCTTGGAATGTATTGATCAGGCAAAAGGAGGTCCTACTGTGTTCCAAAAGACCTAATGGCTAAGGGAATAGAGGCTACAATGAAGTGAGGGAGAAGCAACCTGTGGAAAATAGTTTGTTGCTGGGAGAAGACAAGCCAAGGCAGCAGCAACCTAGGAATGGAAATTCTCAACAGTCAGAAAATAGTGCCAGATTGCCATGGGTCAACAGATGGAGAGGACCCAAAGGCTATTTCTTAATCTTCTTGAGAGCTACCTAAACTCTTTTTAGTCCTGAGTTGAAATTGCCTCTTTTTCTAGTTGCTCCCAACAGGTACATGTGTTGGCTTGATAAATATTTCACAGATTTGGCCTCCCACGACCTCAGTTGGAATAGCCTGGGTAGTGAAAACTCCAGAAGCAAAGGGGAGGAGGAGAAATGATAAGCATAAGGAAGGGTCTGGACAATTCATCTCTAGATAATCTGTTCCCAATTCCCAGAGAAGTGGTACAATGGAGAGACTGTTCAAATATGACCACAGATGCCTTACCTATGTGATACTGGGCAAGTCATTTCATCTCTGTTTGCCCCAGTTTCCTCAACTGTAAAATGGGAATAATAATAGCACCTGACTCTTAGGGTTGTTGGGAGAATCAAATGGTTTAATAATTGTAAAGCACTTAGCATAGTGCCTGGCACATTGTAAGCACTATATAAATGTTAGCTATAATAATTATTGTTGTTACTATTATTTTGGCAACTGGGGGAGGGAAGAGAGGTCTCCATTTACCTTAAGGAATATGACAAAATTCTCCAATCAAATTGAATTTTCATGAATGATATATTCCATATTCTCTCACATATGGATGAAATGTTGGTGTTCCATTGCAATCCTTCTCAGGGAAATGAGAGAGAAAAGGGTGATAACAGGGACCCAGTAGAAACTGGTGTAGGACTGAGAAGGGAGGGCTGGCCATCAATGTTCTAGATAATCACCTGGTGGCTGGATTCCCAACATTCTGCTTCTCTAGGCTTATCTACAAGATAGGAACTTATAAATTTCATTTTGCAGGTAGGGAAATGAAATTCTGAGAGAAGAAAGACTTGTCTAAGGTTATGCAATGAGTAAAAGAACCAGAAGCCAGTTCTCATGGTTCCCATTTCCACAATCCATTCTCTTTTGTGATCAATTTGTAGTACTAGAGATATGAGCCAGAAACTTAGTAGGGTTGTAGAGAAATATAAGTCTGAGTTAGATAGCAGAGATAAATAGATAGATAGATAGCAGAGCAGACTGGCTGGCAAGAGAACTTACAATCTTGTCACAGGAACTTACATGGGGACTCTGGAGGCTGACAGTTGGGTTTGGAGCAGCTGTCAGGGTGAGCCTGTGTCTTTTGGGGAACTGTATTCTCTGGAGTTGTTTCCTTGGATTTGGACATTACATCTTCAATCAAGACCAGTGAAGCTGTAGGTTGAGAAGTGGATTTATCTGTGGTGGTAGACACACACAGATTATCCTATCTCCCTCACTTCACCTGTGGATTTTATCTTGCTGTGTATCCTGATTATCCTGAGACCAGCCAAGGATATCTTCATGAGATCCTCTTACCCCTGTCAAGCCAGACTGCATTGCCTTAGGCAGGCCTTTTATACAGACCTTCCTTGTTTCTCCTCATTTCCCAGACAAACCTGGCACCTAACTGACATCAAGAACTCACTGTGATAAACCCAGCTGATTCTCTTGTTGGTGGCATCCCTCTCTATTCCATTTCCCAATTCCACACCTTACTCAAACCCACCTAGGAGTTATTCACCCCCAGGTTTTGTTATTTAACCCACAGACATTTATTATTATTCTAATAGTTGCCATGCAAAATACACAATGACAAACATGCCCCTTACTGGGTTTTTAGCTATTTTGCCCAATGTAGCTATGAGATGGAGACATGCTGTTACCATTCTACTAAGTGTCTCTGTCTCTATTTACTAAATTAGCTATAATGGACAAGTGATAGTTAAGAGAGGGGAGTTCTTTTCCTTTATAGGTGTGTGACCTTACACAAGTCATTCATACTGGCTGGGACTCTCTTTCCTCGCTTTTGGCAATAAACTATAAGGTTTCTCTAAAGGATGTCTGAGATGCTACTGGGAGTGACTTAGGGTAAGCCACTAAAGCTTTGACTCACCTCAGGAGGTTGGATTAGATATTCTTTGACCTAATTGAGGTGAGACAACAAATCAACAACAATTTATTAAGCATTTATTGTGTTCTAGGCTCTATGCTAAATTTTCTTTTAATCAATCCCCCTTTTCCCCACCCTTATTTTACCTTCCTTTCCACACCCTCTCTTCTTATTCCCCTCCCATTTCTCTTTAGGGTCTTTTAATTGCCCCCCCCAAAAAAAACCTTTTCCTCTCTTTTTCCTCCTCTCCACACAAAACCCATTCTTTATTCCATTTCAACTTCTCTGTGGGGTAAGATAGACTTCTATGTATGCTATTGAACTGAGGGTAGGGTGGGTGGAATTCCCCTTTTAGGGGCATGGCAGAGAAGTCTAGAGAATGAAAGATGGTCTGGCGTGGGCTCTTCCCAAAATAAAGGTTCCTAGAGGAACTCAACCAATGAGAGGCCAGGCTAGGAGAGGGGAAGAAAGAAGGCAGCTGAATCATGGCAGAAAATCCAGAAAGAATGGTCCATGATATACTATATCCTCAGAAACCCATCTAAAATGGGAGCTTGGGGGAGAGGAAAAGGCAGGATCTGCCATCAAGTAAGACAGACGTTGGTAGTAAGGAAATTTCCCTGGGATCTGAATAAGTTCTGTGTGATCAGGTTATCTGAGCTGTTGTTTTCATCTCCCAGTTCCTACTAGGAAAACCAGTCAAGGTAAACACTATATATGGAAATAGCAGAGTTTCAACATAATCAATGTGAGTCATTTTAGGATTCCTAGGCTGTGCTATTTGTTGTTTAGTCATATCTGACTCTTCATGACTCTATCTGGAGTTTTCTTGGCAAAGTTGCTGGAAAAGTTGGACATTTCCTTCCTCAGCTCATTTTAAAGACGAGGAAACTGAGGCCAATAAGGTTAAGTGACTTGCCCAGAGTCACCACCTGGGTAGTAAATGTTTGAAGCTGATTTTGAGCTCAGGAAAATGAGTCTTCTGGACTCGAGGTCTGGCACTCTATCCTTTATGACACTTAGATGGCCCTAGATTGAGCTATAACTTCCCTAAAAGGGCCATTGCTAGCATTCATCCATTTACATAGGTTAGTGCTCAAGACCAGAATAACCAATATTGATTAATATCCATAGCACAATACTTGGCACATGGCAATAATGAACACTTATACAGTATTAATATTAGCACTTTATATATGTGATCTTATCTGATAGCAAGTATTTAATGAGTATTTTTTCATTCATTCACTTATTCATAATAGGAGACTAATAAATTCATGAATGATATGTCTGACCATTCAACTACCTTCTAGTTTTTTATTTGATGCCCAGATCTAGGAATAGCTTCTAGTATTGGGCTAATTTTTTTTTTTAATTAAGAGGCTTCTAAGGGCAACTATGTAGCTCAGTGGATAGAAAACCATGCCTAAAGACAAGAGGACCTGCATTCAAAATTTATCCTCAGATATTTCCTAGCTATGTGACCTTGGGCAAGTCACTTAACACCCTTCCTCCCCCCCCCCTCCAATTGCCTAGCCCTTACCATTCTTCTGCCTTAGAACCAATACATAATATTGATTCTAAAAAGTTTTTTTTTTTAAAAAAAGACTTTTGCATTGATCACCTGAGTTAGAATATGAACATTTTTAATGAATTGGATTTCAATTCAACTTTTAAAAATAATATTTCTCAAAAAAAAGCATTTCTCAAATTTAATTTTGTGTTTTTGTAGTCCTACTGCCTAGCATTTGGTAGGCATTTATTAAATGTTTGTTGATTGAGTATAAAGAGTTATGCTGGGTCCTGATGACACAACAATAAAATGTAGACTTTGCTCTTTAGAAGATTATACTCCAGTTTCTAGGATAAGATATACACAAATATAAATGCAAAAAGATCAAATTTGACAAATTTAAAGCAGAGAAAATGAAAGCATAGCGTATTAGATAGATAACTGGCCTCAGAGTCAGGAAGACTCAGGTTCAATTCCTATCACAAACATACCTATTATATGACCTTGAACATGTCACTTAACATATCAATGCTATAACGACTATACTATAAAGAAAATAGATTCTAAGACTATAAATTGAAGATCAGTGCCCATGTGAACAGATGAAGGAAGTTTGTGTAACTGGAAGTTCCCTGTGAAGATGAAAATCCAGGTCAGACTGTGTTATTAAGAAGTGGATAATTTCTTGGTTAAAAGGAGGGATAAAGGTAAATGTGGTGATAAGGGGAGGAATGAAGGGGATAGCTGAGTTTAGGGAAGGGATGAATGAGGTGGTATATTGAATGGTAAGGGAGTAGATGGGAGTATTCAGGAGGGGCTGCCCAAACAGGGTAGTCACAGGAGGCAAGAGACAGAGGACACTGGGGAAGGCAAGGAAAGGTATCTCTATAGACACAAAGAAGTTGGGCCAGTAGGAAATGTTTAAATCTGGCTGGAGGGCTTCTCTTGTCAGTTTCTAAAGTCCCTTGAGGGAGGAGTCGAGAGGGCTCCTTCCTGCCAGTCAAACTGAATGGGTACAGGAAGTCTATGGTAAGGACTTCTTGCCAAGATGGATGCCCGCAGTTCCCTCAAGAAATAAAAGGAAAATAATTCCTTCCCTCTACAACCCTTGCCTTAATTTTTGATGCAATGATTCACCAGAGGCTTGAATATGTAACAAAGGGGATTTATTAATAACAAGGTTAATCAGAAGGAGAGAGAGATTTAGGGTTTGTAATAACCACTAGGGAGAAAGCTAAAGGTGGGGGAAGGTCACAGGAGAGGGTTAGACTGAGAGAGCCTACTCTCCCAGTCAGGAAGATTTGACTGTCTTAAAGTAAGATATTTACTAGATCAATAAAACAAGGAATAGCTTGATTTAAGGATGTCCTACTTGCCTACAGAAAACTAAGCCCACAATGTCTAAAACACCAAAACCACCCTTCCACCCAGAGCCCAAAGGGAAATTCAAGGAAAATCACAGGAAAGTAATATGGAGAAGGTCAGGGAGAGGTCCAGAGAAATCAGCTAGGTTCAAATTGCCCAGAGACAAAGGCACAGGCCAAGCCAAGCCAAAAGGAGAGCCTCAGTTGGAACGTCGGCTCTCTTCAAGCCTAAGACTCCAACTGACTTTTTGTGAAGATTCTAAAGTCTAACTGCCAGGGCTGTTTACAGTTGACTTTTGCAAGAGCCAAAGCTTCTGTTGCTTCCTTGCATTACAACTGTAAAAAAGATAAAGAAGGGATGCGGACAAAATGTGAGAAATTTATGGAGAGGGTGATCACTTCCTGTTTGGGATTGAAGGGAGGATTCATAAATAGGGTGAGATCTGAGCAGAACTTTGAAAAACAAGGAGGCAGTCTGGGAAAAGTGAGAACTGAGAAAAATCCTTTCTAGTACAAGCAAAGACACAGAGGTGAGAGCAGAATGAGAATGGACAATGGAGAATAATCTAATCTGGCTGGAATGTTGACTACATGAAGATAGTAGCTGGAACAAGATTGGGAAGGCAAGTTGAACTTAGATTGTGAAAGACCTTAAATCCCAGGCTCAAATACTGACACTTCTGTGAAGAAAGAAATATCTAGTTGGGGAATTCAGGCAGTGGGGAACTCCTGACGTGTGTGTGTGTGTGTGTGTGTGTGTGTGTGTGTGTGATGTTCATTGGAGGAGTGATGGAGTGTGAGCTTTGAATTAGGAGGTGGTGTGAAGGTTGGAATGGAGAGGTCAGACCCTGGAGGCAGGAGGAACAGTGAAAAGTCTCTTACAAAAATGTTGACCTGTATTCATCGTGCTTATATTCTCTCTCTCTCTCTCTCTGTGCTTCTTTGTGTGTCTCTGTCTCTGTCTTTGTCTCTCTCTGTCTGTCTATCTCTCTTTGTCTCTCTCTGCCTCTCTGTCTTTCTTTGTCTATCTCTCTCTGTCTCTGTCCCTCTCTCTCTCCTTGCCTATCTCTTTGTCTCTCTTTGTCTCTTTGTCTATCTATCTCTCTTTGTCTCTATATCTCTCTGTCTCTTTGTCTATCTCTCTCTGTGTCTATATCTCTTTGTTTCTCTGTCTCTGTCTCTTCCCCTGTCTATCTCTCTCTCCCTAACTATCTCTTTGTCTCTGCCCCCCCCCC
>NC_058130.1:473736625-473751225 GCF_016433145.1 Gracilinanus agilis | reverse complement strand
TATATATATATATATATATATATATATACATGTATGTATGTATACACATATATATACTGTGGTAAGGAAATTGGGATATTGATTAAGTATTAAGTACATAGATAGATAGATAGATAGATAGATAGATAGATAGATAGATAGATAGATATAAAGACACAGATGTATATGGATGTGTTACCTCCACTAATAGAATATGAGATTTTTGAGGGGGAGACAACTTCATTTTTGTCTTTCCTTGCTAGTAAAAGTTTTGTTTTTATCCCCCCCCCCCAATCATTGTATTTATCTCCCTGGCACTTCACACAGTGCTCCTGGCAAGGATGTAATGAGGGCCTGAAGCCAAAATAGTTAGTATGGAAGGGAGAGGATAGATGCAAAAGATAGTGCTGAGATGGAATTGACTAGAGCTGACAGCTAATTAAATAGGGAGATAAGACAGTGAAGAGTCCAAGATGACTCAAGCTGGGGTGAATAAAAAACTTAGAGGAGTAACAAGTTTGGAGAAGAAGATAATGATTCATTTTTTTTTTAAATCAACCCTTACCTATTGTCTTAGTATCAATACTGTGTATTGGTTTCAAGACAGAAGAGCAGTAAGGGCTAGGCAATGGGGGTCAAGTGACTTGCCCAGTATCTGAGGCCAGATTTGAACCCAGGACCTCTCATCTCTAGACCTGGCTCTCAATCCACTGAGCTACCCAGCTGCCCCCGGTAATAAGACATTTTGTGATTTGATGAGATTGAGGTACTGACGAAACGATGACATGGGTGATATATCTAAGTAGGCTTCTGACCTCATCACTCAGTGGAACCTCCTCTCTTCAAAGTTACCAATGATCTCTGTCATCCTCAGCTCTTACTTTCCACTTCCACTGTATCTAGTTACCAAGTCTTGACATTCTATCTTAATACTATCCCTTGCATATATTTCCTTAACATGTTCAAAACTGAATTCATGTCTTCCCTTCACCCAAGCTAACTGCCCTGTTCTTAACTTCTCTTTTACTATTGAGGACACTACCATTTTTCCAGCCCTCAACCTTGCAGACTAGGCATCATCTTAGATTCCAAACTTTCTTTTCCTAACCCCTTATCAACCCATTTCTAATCAGTTGCCAGATCTTGTCAATTCTGCTTTCCCAACATCTCTCTTACAGGTCCCATTCTTTTCTTAACAATGCCACCACCCTAGAGCAGTCTTTCATCACTTCACACTTGGATTATTGCAATAGCCTGTTGGTGGGTCTGGCTGCCTCAAATCTCTTCCCACTCCAGTACATTCTCCACTCAGCTGTTAAATTAATTTTCTAAAGTGCAGGTGTGGCTGTGTCACATACACACCCTGCTTTCCATTAATAAACTCCAGTGACTCTCTGGATCACATATAAAATCATCTGTGAATTTTCAACCCTTTCACCTCTTTTTATACCTTACTCTCCTTCCCTGGCTAATCTCCATATCTGGAATTCTCTTCTTCTTCATCTCCTTCCAAAATTCCTCCTTCTGTAAATCCTTCCCAGACCTCATTAATGTTAGTGCTTTTCCTCTGAGATCGTTACATATCTTGTTTGTGCATAGTTTTTGCACGCTCTCTCCACCATTAGGTTGTCCTCCAATGCAAGGACTGTTTTTGTATCCCCAGGGCATAGCACAATGGTAGGTGCTTAACAAATGCTGACCACAGAAATAATTCCTCTTACAAGTAAGGAATAAGGAAAATAAGGAACAAATTCTTTACAAATAAGAAAACTGAGACTCAGAGAGGTCTGTGGTCACATATTTAATATCAGAGGTGAGATTTAAACCCAGAACTTCCTGACTCCAAGTCTAGGACTCCATCCACCATAGCAAACTGTAGAAGAGGTGAGCTCTCGACTAGTAGATGAAGCACTTGGGCTAAATTGAATTAGTCTTATGTACAAAAATATTTATAGCCACACTCTTTGTGGTGGCAAAAAACTGGAAAACAAGGGCATGCCCGTCAATTGGGGAATGGCTGAACAAATTGTAGTATCTGTTGTTAATGGAATACTGTTGTGCTCAAAGGAATAAAGAACTGGAGGAATTCCATGTGAACTGGAATGACCTCCAGTAATTGGTGAAGAGTGAAAGGTGCAGATCCAGAAGAACATTGTACACAGAGACTGATACACTGTGGTAAAATAGAATGTAATGGACTTCCATATTAGCAATGACCCAGGACAGTTCTGAGGGATTTAAGGAAAAGAATGCTACCTACATTCAGAGGAAGAACTACAGGAGAGGAAATACAGAAGAAAAACAACGGCTTGGACACATGGGTTGATGTGGACAAGATTTGGGAAGTAAACTCTAAGGGAGCACCCTAGAGCAATTATCAGTGATATGAAAATAGGTCTTGATTGATGGATGACACATGAAAAAACCAGTGAAAATGTGCATTGGCTATGGGGGGGTTGGGTAGAGGGTGAGGGGGAGAGAGTAAGAACATGAATCATGTAACCATGGAAAAATTTTTTTCTAAAAAATAAAAAAATAAATTTAATTTGTCTTGCTTTCTTTGTATAGGCACACTTTGTTTTATCTCAGTTCACAGATATTTCGTATTTTAAAGATTGAAAGGTTTTGGGCAACCCTGTCTCCAGAAAGTCCATTGGCACCATTTTCCCTATGGCATGTGCTCACACCCTGTCTCTGTCACATTTTGGCAATTCTCATAATATTACAAAGGTTTTTGTTATTATTTATCTGTTATGGTGATCCGTGATCAGGAATCCTTTATATTACTATCATAATTATTTTAGGATGCCATAAACTATGCCCATGTAAGATGGCGAACTTAATAAATTTTGTGTGTTTTCTGACTACTCCACCCACTTGCCCTCCCACCCCACCCCCACCTTCCTTTCCTCAGACCTTCCTGTTCTCTGAGATACAACTATATTGAAATTAGGCCAGTTAAGAACCCCACAATGGCCTTTAAGTGTTCAAATGAAAGGAAGAGTCAATTGATGCAGCAAATTTCATCACCGTCTTATTTTAAGAAGTTGCCACAGCCACCCTAGCCTTTGGCAACTATCACCCTGATCAGTCAGCAGCCATCAACACTGATGCAAAAAGATGGTACCTATCTGTAGGCTCAAATGATGGATAACATCTTTTATTCAATAAAGTATCTTAAAGACATATGTTGCTTTTTTAGATATCATACTTTTGCATGCTTAATAGACTACAAAATAGTACATAAACATAACTTTTATATGTATCGAGAAACCAAAATATTCATGTGACTTGTCTTATTACAACATTAGCTTTGTCACAGTGATCTGGAACCAAACTCACAGTATCTCCAAGGCTGTCTTTTCTGGGCATAGTTCATTTCCAACTTCAGAAAGCAGCTAAGTTATCTCTGCTCATATTTAATCATGCAGCATATATATATCTCAATAGGCTGCCTTCTGGCACTGGAGATCTGTGATTTTCTTCCACTTTGTCTTTCCTGGGTGAATGGGAATTCCAAGCTCTTTTGTATTGCATTAGACTTTTCTGAGAAGACTAAGTGGTGTTCTGTAGCTTGAGAACTCCATTGACTGTTTTTTAAAAATTTTAGTTTTTTGGGGCAGCTGGGTGGCTCAGTGGATTGAGAGCCAGGCCTAGAGATGAGAGGTCCTAGGTTCAAATCTGACCTCAGACACTTCCCAGCTGTGTGACCCTGGGCAAGTCACTTAACCCCAATTACCTAGCCCTTACCACTCTTCTGCCTTGGAACCAATACACAGTATTGACTCCAAGATGGAAGGTAAGGGTTAAAAAAATTTTTTTTTAGTTTTATTAATACTATTTATTTATTATTAAATATTATTAAAATTTTTTAAATAAATTAAAATATAAGTATTTTAGTTTATTAAAACCTATTTCAATTTTCTAAAAAGTAGCATCTTTAGATAACAGTCACTTCTTGCTCTGTTCTTTTCATTTCAAATCTTCCTCATTTTGTATTAACTATCCCTGAAAATACATCAGGAAATACAGTATATGAAGGTGACTGGAAAATTCTAACCATTCCTATTTGTGTGCATTTAGAGAACTCTAAATATAATAATCAAGAAAACAAACAGAAATTCTTGAAGTTGTTTAAGTAGGGACAGTTAAGTAGGCACCAGGCCTAAAGATGGGATGTCCTGGGTTCAAATCTTGTTTCAGATACTTCCTACCTGTGTGACCCTGGGCAAGTCATTTAACCCACATTGCTTAGCCCTTACTACTCTTCTGCTTACGACTTATACTTAGTATTTATTCGAAGACATAAAAGTTTTTTAAAAAAGAAAAAGATGTCTAAATTCAAACAGTCTATTCGTGGTTGTTCACATTAGACTCTTGACATTTCCCTCTGAGGTATTCTTCAGCAGTACCCCAAAACTCGACCTTTCCCCCTTTGCCTTTCTTTTCCCTAGCATCAGAGGAAGAAAGTGAATTCTAGGCAAGGGCAGTAAATGACTACTGGGCTCGTCGACACCTAAAAGAGCCAAGTTTATGAGCCTTTCCAAATGATATATGAAATAGTTAAGAAGGTTTGGAATGGATCATTCAGGAGCATTTGAGCACCGAGGAGAGTCATGGGGAGGCACAAGCTACTCTTCCGAGCACAAGTGTGCTCTCCAGACCTTGACACATCCTTAGAAGAACCTGTAACAAGGATAAGGAAATGCAAATAAATGAACAAAATCCTAACAGCTCTGAAGGTAAGCAGAATCCTCTTTTCATTGCTTTTACATCCTCAAGCTGGGTTTGAGTCTAGGTCTGAGATTCGGTGGGTGGGTGCATTTTGGACTTTGTTTGCAGAGGTGTGGAAAGAAGGTTTCTGTATCTTAGCCAAAGCTTCCCACAAGTTTCTAGTTTCCTCCTGTGAAAAATTTCACCCTGTTGAAATGTATTTCAGTTGACCCAGAAGGTGTGGCCCTGCTCCCACTTCCAAATATTTCCATTAATTGTTTTCAAATGGCGATCTCTGGTGGTTTGCCCATTCCTGGTTTGTGAAGTACAAGTTAACACAGATGGCCATTTTTTTTTTTAAAGTTTGCAACTCCCAAAATGCACATGCAGAACCACGGGGAGGAACAAAATCATCTTTCCTTGTCAAGTTGAAAGTGCAGCTGGTTGGTGCCCTCCCCTGATGTGCCCCTATTTGAGTAGGCTATAAAATTAATTCTGTAAAAGTTCTTGGTCGAATTTGACTTTTCTGGAATCCTGCTGGCCCTGGGTTCTGGACTTGCTCAGAAGTCCTGAAGATTTTCCTTCCAGTACTTCGGTATTTGGATGCCCCTGGACCGACTGAAACCAGCTTCCAGGCTCCATAATCAAAGCTGATAAGCAAGGTGTGGGAAGGTGAAGGATGGAATTTGTAGGAACATGCAAGCAATGGAAAAATGCGGAAAAGCAAGCAGACCAAGCAAGAACTTTGGAATGTTCATGGGGGAGAATTCTGAGGGCAAAGGGATCCAGGGATGATGGTTGAAACGCTCAGGGTCTTTCGAGCTTGAACTCTGGTGGGAGACAGCTCTGGACCAGTTCTGATCCAAACAGCAATTTCCTATCCAAAGTGATTCCTGAGAAGAGATTCCTTAAATCCTGTTCCTGTCCTGAATACCTGGAAATCTCTACCTGTGAGGACGCTAACAAGAAGCACTTTTCCTGAGGGGCTTGCCCAGAGGGGAGACTGACAGAGCCAGCAGGAGTTCCCACGACCTGGTCTCCTAACAGCCTACAGACTATTGACCCGCTGACTTCACCTAGGGTTAGTTATTGATAGGAAACAACAAGATCACTTAGGATTTTCCATGGATGCTCTGGCTGAGGCCCAAGGCTGAACTCTGTCACTCATTTTGGGGTGTTAGCCAGGGCTCCTCATCCTCTTTCCTGATTTACCCTCTCTACCCTGTGAAAGAAATCTTTCAATTCCTAGGAAAGCAGTCAGATTGATTCACTGAAGAAGAATAGGAGAGCTTGTTGGGTGGAGGCATTTTTCCCTGGAGGGAGAGCTTTCTCAGACTCAGGTTAAGCCAAACTCCTGAGTCACCCCATACTGCTCTCTCTCTGGCAGCTTTCTGTTCAGAGGAGTTTACTAAAGGAGGGCCAGGGTAAAGCAAAACTTCCTAGCCAGCAGTTTACTTTTCCTCCTTTCCTGACACAGACTGCTGCCTCATCTTGCCCACCATTCTACTCTGGATAGAGACAGGGGCCAGCCATTTGCTCTCTGTCTTAGGGGGGATACCCTGACAGGTCAAGTTGCCCAAACCAACTGACCATTCAACAACAACATCAACCGGGGAGTTTTCCCTACCTTTCTAAAGAGAGAAGCAACCATCTTCTACTCTCTATCTCTGAGGGGGGATACCCTGTAGGCCTGGCTTATGAAGCCCAGGTCGCCCATTCCATCTTCCTTACAGGGCATCTTTCCTACCTTTTTACAGAGGGCAGGAAAGAAAGACCTGAGTCCTGAGGGGAAAGCCCCCATCTTGCCATGGCCCTCTGCAAGGGATGATGAGATAGCCCTGCCCCTCGCAGAAGCTAACCAAAGATTGTTCCACTTTGGCTGTCTGTTGGAAAGTCACCCAGTACTGCCACTTGCTACTCATGTGGTCTTGGCAAGTCATATAATTTCTGGGGATTTCCATCAAAAAACATTTAGTAGTAGTAGTAAGTATTAAAGACAGCTAGGTAACTCAGTCAATAGAGCTTGGAGTCAGGAAGACTTGAATTCCAATCCATTCTCAGATACATACTAGCTGTGTGACCCTAGTCAAGTCTCTCAATCTCTGTCTGCCTCAGTTTCCATATCTATAAAATAATAGCTCTTATGCAGAGTTGTCGTGAGGATAAATGAGATGATATTTGTGGTGCTCTTAGCACAGTGCTGGGCACAGAGTAGGCATTTATGAAATATTATTATCTCTCCCTTCCACTTGATTAAGTATCTATATATGCCAGATTCTCTTCTAGGTACTGAGTATACACATACTATCTAGCTTCTACCTCCAAGTCTCCATATTGAATCAGAGGAGTCAAAACGAATAGATAAAAGATGTACAAAACTTTGTTGTTCAGTCCCTTTGACTCTCGTGACTCCATTTGGGATTTTCTTGGCAAAGATAGTGGAGTGGTTTACCACTTCCTTCTCTAGTTCATTTTAAAGGTGAGGAAACTGAGGCAAATAGGGTTAAGTGACTTGCCCAGGTTCACACAGCTAGTAAGTATCTGAGGCCAGGTTAAACACCATACCTGACATTCCACTGTGCCATCTAGCTACTCTCTTTACAAAACTAATAGGGGATACATTTATGGTAGAGGCAGGCTAGGTAATCAAGAAAAGGGAAGGGAATGAGGGGTTCTAAGGGGTGGATAGAGGTAGTAATGCTTTGGGGGACAGTCAGTGCCAAGGCACAGAGATGGGAGATAGACTTACTTGTGAGCAATATCACCAAAACCCATTTGGCTCTACCATAAATTGGGAAGGGGAGTCACGTATAATAAAGTTTTGGCCTCCCCACTTATTTTTTAAGGGGTTTAGACTAGACAAACTGGATTTTTAAGATCCCTTCGAATTCTAAATCTATGCATGTGTAAGCTTTTAAATATGTTAGGGTAAGTCTTGTGCTGCATCCAGGCAACCAGTAACTACTTTGAAAGGACCGAGTCCATCTCCCACCATTTATCATTACCAATGACTCAATACAATTTAGTTAAATAAATGTCTAGTCTGAGCCAAGCACTGTGCTAGGCATAAGGAAAAAATAATCCTTGACTTCAAGAAGTATATGGGGAAGGGTGGAGGAGAGGTAAACGATATGTCTACAAATAAGGAAATGCCAAACATAAAAAATTCTTTAGCAGGGTTGAAGGGGAGAACACTAACAAATGAGGTGGGTTTGGAAAGGCCTGACAGAGAAGGTAACATCAGAGTTGAGTTTTGGAAGAAGCCAGAGCCATGTTGGTGAACCTATGGCATGTGTGCCAGAGGGGGGCACTGAGAGCCCTCTCTGTGGGCATGTGCACTGTCACCCCAGCACAGAGTTCATCAGAGTTCAGTACTAGAAAACCAGAGGGATAAAAGGTATGCGTGTGCGTGCGTGCGTGCGTGTGTGTGTGTGTGTGTGTGTGTGTGTGTGTGTGTGTGTGTATGTGCTGCTATCCTCTCCCTCTCCACACAGTTTGCAGTTTGGGCACTCAGTCTCTAAGAGGTTCACCATCACTGACTTAGAGATTACAAGAGGTGGAGATCCATCAGAGACAGGATTGTAGTGACCTCTTCATGAGAGCTGTCATCCACCCCTGTCCACAGCAAAAAAAAAAAAAAAATTCTCAGGGAAGATGGTCAGACTACTCATCTGGAGTTAGACTATGCTCTGACATTCCTTTGCTAATTTTTTTTTTGCCTGAGGTGAAAATATTTTATTTTGAATTAGTCTCAGATGGAAATCAGAGCTCCTGTAATGAATGGCATGTACTGGCAACATCAAGTAGCCTAGTTTAGCTGAAACAGAATACACAAAGAAAGATGAATGTGAAATCATTCTCAAAACATAGCTCATAGCAAGATTGTGAAAGATTTTAAATGCCATAATTGTTTGAATTTTATCCTGGAGGCAATAGGGAGCCACTAAGGTTTTTTGAGTAGGAGTGACAAAGTCAAATGCTTTTTGCTTTAAGAATATCAATTTAGCAGTTGGGTGGAGGCTGGATTGTAAAACAGAGAAACTAGAGGCAATGTGATCAATAAGGAGGCTATTTCAATAGCTAGGAGGGATAGTAAAAGCTGGATTTAGAATTGTGCTATTGTGAGTTGAAAGGGGATCATCATGAAAGATACTGTGGAGGTGAAACCAGCAAGACTTGACAACAAATTTGATTCAGAGAATAGAGAGTGAAAGTCAAGGAGGATGCCAAGGTTGTGAAGCTGGGTGCCTAGAAAGGGGGCCAGTGCTCTCTATAGAAATAAGGAAGTTAAGAAGAGTGCCATCGAGAGGCAGAAAGTGCTTCTCAGCTATTCTGAGGAAATGGTAAGATCACACATTGGTAGGAGCATCCCAGTTCAGTATGATAAGTTCATGTAAAATAAAAAGCCCATTCCCCAGATAGTGGGAGTGAATAAATGGGGTGGTTGCAACCTTGCATGGCCACATGACTGATGGGGCCCAAAGACCTTCTGATTTATGTAACCTTATCAGATGTCCATTCTTATGATTTGTAGCGGACACTCTGCTTATCTCTTCTCTCAGGCTCTGAGGTTTATTCTGGGCTAATCTAGAAAATGGATCAGTTTGGAGATTCCTGCAAGCCTGGTTTTCATGGTACTTGAGGGTAAATGTTGCTACCATTTCACAATAACCCCTTAATCTTACTCTTATAAGCCAGTTTTGCTACATTAAAATCAAGAAAGGACTTGAGGAAGTTTTTTATTTCAGTCTCCCAAGTTTTATCTACTGGAGTTGGTTTGGAGCTTAATTAGCACAAGATGAGTACATCTTTTCAACAGGATGCTCACATGGTGGTGGTGGGGCTAACCTAGAGCAGGGAAGTGGTACAGTGGAGAGAGTGCTGAGCTTGGAGTCAGAGAGACTCATCTTCCTGAGTTCAAGTCTGGCCTCAGACATTTACTAGGCTAGTCACTGAACCCTGCTTGCCTCAGTTTCCTCATCTGTGAAATTAACTGGAGAAGGAAATGGCAAAAGCAGTATCTCTGCCAAGAAAACCCCAAATAGGGTCATGAAGAGTCAGACATGACTGAACAACAACAATGAGAAAAGGGGAAGGACGGAGTGAAAAAGATGCTTTCTCCCTCTAGTCACGGAACCCTGTTTGCCTCAGTTTCCTCATGTGTGAAATGAACTGGAGAAGGAAATGGCAAAGCAGTATCTCTGCCAAGAAAACCCCAAATAAGGCCATGAAGAGTCAGACATGACTGAACAACAACAATGAGAAAAGGGGAAGGACGGAGTGAACTAGATGCTTCCTCCCTCTAGTCCCAGAGAGTGTGCAAATCACTTCCCAGAGAGAGTGTGAATCACTTCACCTTGACAACATACACAATCTGAATTATACCTGTACACCCCAATGCCCCCTGCCGCTCCCCTCCATTCTCCCAGGAGAGATGGTCAGCCACCCATCTGTGGTTGGACGACGCTCTGACATTCCTTGCAAAACATTTTTTGCCCGAGGTGAAAAGATTCTTATTTTGAATCTCAGAGAGCTCTCATGGCTACCTGTGATGAAACAAAAAACTTCCAATTCCTCTTCCTTTGTGAGGTTTACTATTTTAATGTAGTTGACACTGCTGTCATGTTCTCCCTAAATCTCCTCTTCTCTAGGTGATGCCTTCCCAGATCCCTCAACCAAGGAAGCTTGTTTGCTCACTTCTCAGCCATCTTCACCTTGTCGTGCTCTTCTTCTTCAGTGGTTGTGATCCCAACTGGACACAAGAAACCCCACACAGCCTGGCTTGGCAGATGACAGTGAGACGATCTTCTTCTTCTTTCCATGCCCTTTGCCGCCCTGAGTGCCACCCATAATCAAATGGTCTTTCATGGCTCCTATATCATCCTATTACATGTCACAGCTTGTGGCCTGCTAAAAAATTCCTTCATCTTTTTCTCTAAGGAATTGCCTCCTCTCGTTCCTGAATAGATGTGCCCTCATAGTCTTTGTCATTCTATCAAAACCTGCTCTCAGGAAAGGAGCTGATAACCCACCTCTAAAAGCAAGGAAAAGGGTGTCTATGTGTGTATATACACCTACATCCACACCAGGGAAAGTATACACACATATATTGTTGAATGCAGCTCTGACTTTGAGCTGCCTCGCTCAGATCCCAGAGCCACAAACTGCCTGAGGATTGTCAAGCTGGTCCAAACAAGTTAAAAAAACAAAACAAAAACTGGTTGCACCTGGAGCCCTGCTGTTCTGACCAGCTGTTCCCAGTTTTCAGCCTCCCCAGCCTTTGGTTATTTTGTAAAACAACTTAACCCTCCTAAGCTCTCCCCTTTTTTATTGCCCCTTCCCAGTCTCTTGAGCCTTCTCCATGGATGACAGGTGACTTTGGGGTCTGATCAAGCTCCAAGTGTTCCACGGTACTTGTTTCAACCACCTTCCTGGCCATGGGAACAAATTGTTTTCATCTACTCATTCTCTTCACAGGCTTGGGGTAGACATCCATGCTAACTCATTGATGGGGTTGATTGGATACCCTCAACTTGGTTTATCTGGCCTGCCCAGATGGTTTACCTCTTACATACTATTGCTTCTTAGAGTCACAGGTGAGAATTGGGGGGGCAGGTAGACCCCAAAGAAGGAAAGCATCCCAGAAGAGGCCTCAGCAAGCCCTCACTCTAGAGGTACTCTCTAAGAAAGAGGTACTTTCTAAATGAGACTCACCCTTGCTCAAAAGAACACGGTAGGACTCAGTACCTTGCTACCAAAGGTACATACTTCCCTGAATACCCTGTATACCTGTACATACAGAACTAATGACTTTACATTTGAACTTGACTCCCTTCTCCCTCCTTTATTTGACCAAACCCCGTAACTGGGAAGTTTTAGGGCTGACAACCAATCTTCATGGAATAGAGTTGTCCTTTTTTCTGAAAGACTATATATTGTAGTTGGAAAAGGAGCCTGAGGCTTCAAGTTCTAGAACTGCCCTTCCCCTTAATAGCTATGAGTTCTTGAGCATAGCATGACCTTTCAGAACCTGCTTCTTCATCTGTAAAATGGGTGGAATACTTTCACTGCCTTTGTTATAAGAATAAAATGAGATAGCCTCTATGAAAGTGTTTTAGAGAGCACAATAGAACATATGCCATTATTTTGATGCTTTCAGGAAGTTCTGTGTGTTGGCCAAGATATTTTAAAAAAATGATCTGCCAACTTGAATCATATGCCTATTTTTAAATCAAGGAGTAGGTGGGTGTTTGCTGCTTCCCTTTTCTCCAGTATCAGCCTCAGAGTAATTGTCAGTGGTTAGTGTTTTCAAGCTAGAGAAATAGTAAAACTTTTTATCTGTCTTCTAAATAAAACATGTATCTCAATGATGTGAGTACTCCCTACAATGATACTAACTGCCACTCATCCATTTCTCTCCATCTTTGGTGGATTTTGTCTATACCCTCTCGTAAACCTTTCATGGGAAATTGATTCAATATACTGGACACCTTCCTGTAGACCAGTGGCCAATATGGACCAGCAGTCTCTTATCCCTTGTTCTCGCTACACTTCTGGCACAGCTTTGCTGGTCATAATTCTCCCTAATGATATTTTTATTCCATTTTTATGTACAGTTTTTCATTGTTAATATTCTTCAGCTTACTCATACCCATCCTGAATTCTTCCATTGCCTGTTGGATGACTTGTGACTTACCTGTTTGGTGATTAAAGTATTACATGATCCATCCATAGAAGATTATCAGAAGAATATTAATATTTAAAAGATAGACCTTTGTTTCAGGGAGAAGCTTGGGGGGAGGGTCATTAAAAATGCTGAATTATTTCCCAAATGCAATTTACCTTGATCTCTTTCTCTGATTAAATTCTGGAACAAGCTCATCATATCTCTTCGTAGCCCCTTTCTGAGCTATATTTGTCTATAGATTAATTATTTTTGGAGTGTCTGTACAAAAGCATCCAATAGTCTCAATAAGAGGCATTCTTTACTTGGTTTTTCCTTTGTGGCTAGTCAGGAAATATCTCAAGATGTAAAAAAAATAGAAAGCCACGTGTTCATTCCAGTTTGTCCATCTCATAGAGAATGTCAATTCCAAAAAGATGAGATATTCCTTATACATGGCAAAGTACTGAAGATACTTTGGTCAACAAACAATGCTCCATCAAATCAATCATATTAAATGCTAAAATATTGCAGGGCTTTCTAAATGAGACCCACAGTTGCTAAAATGAATGTGATATGACTAGATATTTTTATGAATAATGATATCTACTACATTTACTAAAAGCAAAAAAAAAAGAAAAGAAAGAAAAAGGAAGGCCCTCGGGACCCTATATAAATCCTCTAGAAGCCTCTATGGGAGATTTATGGAAAAGCAGATGAATGCACAAGATGTGAATCATGGATGGTTTATGGTCTGTACTGGTGGCAGGAAGAGAAGGTAATAGTAATAATAGCTAGCATTTAGGTTTACAAAGTACTTTCTATATGTTATCTCACTTGATCTTACTGAGGAAATCATGGATTCATCAAGATATTGAAGTATTATTATAAGGCGAGTAAGGCCTCATTAGCACCATGCTCTAACCGACCAGAACTGTTTAATGAACAGTGAAATGTCTCTTACTCCAAACATGGAGTAGCTTTGATTTCATTTTTACTTTCAAAATGGCCCAATCCTATTATCTTTAGACCCATTCCCTAACAGCAGCCCAGGGCTTTTGTGTTGGAATAGACTTAGAAATATCACCACTGCAGAAAGGTGTTAGAGATTTTTTTTAGTTTACCTTCTCAATTCTCAGAAAAAATTTCTGACCAAAAAAATTCCCAGTGCTCGTCAACTGAGTTATTTCACTGTTACCATCCCCCAAATAGTGAAATTTACCCTTGTATTATCACCGTAAATAATAATTATAACAATAGTGTCTTTTGATTTTTAACTCTTCCATTTCTTTAAAGCAGATGGCTCAGAGGACCTGTGAGTTTCTCAAGAGCATATCTGAGAGACTTCCGGTTAAGATGGCGGCAGAGTAAGGAGCAGCTGCTCGATCTCTCCTGACCGAACCACACAGGAC
This sequence comes from Gracilinanus agilis, assembly GCF_016433145.1. NCBI lineage: Eukaryota > Metazoa > Chordata > Mammalia > Didelphimorphia > Didelphidae > Gracilinanus > Gracilinanus agilis. Next base: position 473,737,458 of record NC_058130.1, on the reverse strand, counting down.
CCCTCAAGGGGAAATAAAAACGAGTCCAGAGGAACGAAGGAACCCCACAACAGGGCGCAGCATTGAAGGTACGCAGAATCGGGGCATTTCCACACTTTAAAGGGGTGAAACAGTTCACACTAAAACACGAGAGGAAGAAGCCCCTCCCCCACCCCCCACACCGCACAAGCGGGTAAACAGGACTGGGGCAACCAGATAATCACTGGCAGCCCCTGAGCCTGTACCTGTGCGCTGCAAGAGGGACCCCAGGTGGCTGGGACTCTCCCTGAGCGCCCACTTGGGTGAAGGCACCGCCTCCTGCAGGGACAAAGGCTCCTAAAACGCGGCCTTTCCCAAGCACTGAAGGCATCGCCTCAGGTGCGAATAAAGATCTCCAGCCCACAGACTTTCACTACCTTCTGCAGGGGTGAAGGCAGGGCCCTAAGAGCATCAGGGCAGGCAAAGGCAGTGCCCTAGGCTTGAATAACGATCTCCAGCCCAGGCTTGGACCTCCAATGAGGACCCGGTGCAGACCTGAGCGCAGCTGTGGAAGCAGCCCCAAAGACTGCTGAAGGAACCTCCGGCAGAGGGGCAGACCGGGAACTACCAGGAGTACCAGGAGGCCTGACCCCAAGGACAAGGAGACTGGAGCCCCCCCCTCCCCCCAAGCTTGCAAGGCCCAGGCAGACCCGGAGTGCAAAGACAAAGCGGAAAAGGGGCGGGGCTAACAATGGCCAGCAATAAGGAAATCCAGAAGAAAAAGACCATCAAGAGAAACTCTGGAACACTGGACAACTTCTACACAGAGAAAATCCAGACAACAGAGGAGGGAAAACAAAAATCCAAACCTCCCC
>NC_058130.1:473704212-473731710 GCF_016433145.1 Gracilinanus agilis | reverse complement strand
AAACTACCACACCAATGCAACCACCAACAATTGGGAAATTGGTCTTGATCAAGGACACATGACAAAACCTGTGGAAAAGTGCGTCGGCCATGGGTGGGGGGAGTGCGGGGGGTGAAGGGGAAAATAGGAGCATGAAACATGTAACCATGTTAAAAATGATTATTAATAAATGTTAAAAAAAGAGCATATCTGAAAAAATGGAAGTCTTTTCTGAAACGTGGACCATTTAAAAATGAAAAAAAAAAAGCATTTTGGGGCAGTTAAATGACTCAATGAGTAGAGAACCAGGTAGGTCCTGGGTTTCCTAGCTGTGTGACCCTGGGCAAGTCACTAACCCACAATTGTCTAGATCTTATTGCTTTTCTGTCTTAAAAGTTAAGGGTTAAAAAGAAAAAAGAAAGGGCACATGAGAATGCCACCCCCGTTATATGGACATTATTGCTAACTTCTGTGAGGTCACTAAAAGGAACCCATCACATAGCAGGAACAAATAAGGGAATATAAGGAGAAGCACTCTGATCAATAGAAACCACTATGCAGCTTTTTAAGATTTAGTGTAGAAACTGATCCAACCATTCTGGCTGGCAATTTGGAACTATGCTCAAAGGGCTATAAAAGAATGCCTGCCCTTTGATCCAGCCATACCATTGATGGGTTTGTACCCCAAAGAGATCATAGATAAATAGACTTGTATGAAAATATTTATAGCTGCACTTTTGTGGTGGCAAAAAACTGGAAAATGAAGATATCTCCTTCAATTGGGGAATGGCTGAACAAATTGTGGTATATGCGGGTGATGGAATACTATTGTGCTAAAAGGAATAATAAACTGGAGGAGTTCCAGGTGAACTGGAAAGACCTCCAGGAATTGATGCAGAGTGAAGGAACAGAGTCAGAAGTACATTGTACACAGAGACTGATAACACTGTGGTAAATCAAATGTAATAGACTTCTGTACTAGGCAGCAATGCAATGACCCAGGACAATTCTGAGGGACTTATGGAAAAGAACGCTTCCCACATTCAGAGGAAGAACTACAGGAGTGGAAACAGAAGAAAAACAACTGCTTGAATACATGGGTTGAGGCGGACATGATTGGGGATGTAGACTCGAAACTACCACACCAATGCAACTATCAACAATTTGGAAATAGGTCTTGCAATGACACATGTTAAAACCAGGGGAAATACACATCAGCCATGGGGGGGGGGGGCGTAGAGCTCGGGGGGTGAAGGGGAAAGTAAGAGTATGAATTATGTAACCATGTTAACTTTTCTAAAAAATAAATATTAATAAATGTTTTAAAAAAAGATTTAGTGTAGAGGGGATAGAATTTCACAGAATTACAGAATTCAAAGAACCCATCTTTGGGGCCAATTCATACATGAATGAAATCTCCATCATAATAATATACACAAGAAGCATGATCATTCTCTAGGTTTAAGAGAGGTTAGAATTGCTCTGCTTAGTCTCAGATTATAGAATAAGTATGCTTGAGGAGTTGTTGTTGTCGTTGTTTGTCCTTAATTTTTGAAGAGGACCAATGATGTCATGGGATGATGTCTTGACTTGTGCATGAGTTAGACTTAAGTGAGGCAGAGTTGCACAAAGTCTTCAGCCTTACTCTGTCTTCCAGAGTCATAGAAGTTCAGTGGCAAGACAAAAGTCAGGATGCTTGAGAATGCAAATCTGAAGTTCATGGGTCCAATTGGTAGAGAGGCAGAGCTAGGCTAAATGTAAGGAAAAACTTCCTTAACAATTAGAGCTGTTCCAAAGCAGAATGGGCCATCCTAAGAGGGAAGGAGCCTTCCATTCGGAGTTAGATCCGTTTGTGGAGAATCCAATCCAGTATAATTGAAATTGCTTGTTATGTACCTTTCATGTGCCAGACACTATGGTATAGTGCTGAGGATATGACAAATAAAAAAAATACAGTCCCTGCCCTCATGGGGGAAGACAACACATGAAGGGAGACCAGAAAGGCTGTGGGGGAAGAGGGGAAGAGGGCAGGACCCCTGAGGAACACCAGGAGTACCCAGCATGGAGGCATCTTGCTCCATGGAGCTGAAAAAAACAAACAGGGCAGCAGGAGATGCTGAGTGGAGTGAGCCCACTGAGTCCAGTTTCTGCTTTCCATAAAGGAAGGCATTGGGAGAAGTTTAATATCCTACCCTCCAATCAGAGGGGAGAGAAAGCTGTAGGGTATGTGGGCATGAAATTCAAGGCTTAAATGAGCAAACTTGATGATGAAATTAGGGCAGCTAGGTGGCATATTGCCTAGAGCCCAAGGAGTAGAGTCAGAAAGACTTGAGTTCAAATGCAGTCTTGGATGCTTACTAGTTATGTGATTCATCTGTAAAATGAGCTAGGGAAAGAAATGGCATACAACTCCAGAATCTTGGCCATTGAACTCAAGTTATTTGCTGGCCAGGAAAGGGGCTTGGAGTGACTTAGGAGACTAACTTTAGTTCTTTTCTACAGCTCAGAAAGTTGTCTGGGGCACAGAAAAAAATTAAGTGACTTTCTCAGAGTCACATAGTCAGTGGTAGGACTTGAACTCAGGTTGTCCTGACACTGAGGTCAGTTCTCTGGTCATTATTTCATGATATATGATCATAATCTTTTATTATTATCTCATACCATCAGTCATCTTATACACCCCCTCTTTTTAACACCTGTCTTTTTGAAGAAAATATTTCTCAGGCCACCCTTGATTGCCCCTCCTCTCTCCTCTCCTCTCCTCTCCTGTCCTGTCCTCTCCTGTCCTGTCCTCTCCTGTCCTCTCCTGTCCTCTCCTGTCCTGTCCTGTCCTGTCCTGTCCTGTCCTGTCCTCTCCTCTCCTCTCCTCTCCTCTCCTCTCCTCTCCTCTCTCAAGTTCAGCACAGGGGATCTGTCCAATTTGCCAGATACCTAACTTATTTTCTCCTGACATCTTCAGGGGACCAATGGAGCAGCCAAACTTCTTTTGTTCTAGCAGATAATTTCTTGATGACATTATTCCTCCTATTGATAGGACCACAGATTTTGAGCTGGAAGGGACCTTAGAGGTCAAGTCCAGTCCCCTTCATTGTACAAATGAGGAAATGGAGCCATAAAGAGGTGAAATCATTTGTCCTCACTTACTTAGCTAGTAAGTATCTGATCGGAGATTTGAACCCATCTTCCTGACTCTGGGTCTAGTGCTCTATCCACTACTCTATTTTCCCTTATCATAGGTTTGAGGTGAAAGGGACTTAAAGGTCATCTGGTACATTCCTCTCCTTTCACTTTGACACACAGAGAAAAATTGGCTTGTCAGCAGTGATCCAGAAGAGCTGCGATTTTATTCCAGATCCTTGAACTCAGAACCCAGCACTCTTTCTACCATACCATCCTGACCTTTCTTTTCTGGTGTTTCTCACTGGCTATGTGTTGTAGCTGCTGCACACCCACTATGCATCTCTCCATTGCCCTCTGGGTGATATTCACATTTTTGTTTGTCCTTGGAAATGTTTAATTTAAGCACTGTCTGTGGAAGAGTTTGAAGCATATGTTCTACCCTCGGGTGATCTGGATATGGATTATTTTGATTAGTGCTTTGTTTTCTGTACTCAAAAGTTCTAGGCGGTCTTTTTATTTTTATTTTTTGGTATTTTTCCTAAAAAAGGATGTTCAGGTATTTTTGATTTATCATGTTATTTGGGGATACTTATGATCCTTTTAAAAAAGTTAGTATCTTAGTAAGATAGTAAGACTACTATAGTAGTTTTAGTATCAATTCTAAGATAGAAGAGTGGAAAGGGTGAGGCAATTGGAATTAAGTGACTTGCCCAGCTTGAAAGTGTCTGAGATCAGATTTGAAATCAGATCCTTGCAATTTTAAGCCTGGCATTCTAGTCACCATGCTACCTGCCTAGATGCTCCTGATATAGTTGATTCTTAAATTGTCTCTGTGCATCCTGTTTTCAAGGTAAAATGACTCATATAGAGATCTGTGTTTACTTCATGGTGATGGCTTCTGCTTCTTTTCTGTAAGGTTTTCTTCTCCTTTAGACATTTTTTCACTTCATCTCTCTTTTTCTCTCTTTTGCTTCTTTAGAAAAAGACTCTTTACTGTGGATTCGATTTTTTTTTCTAATTTGCTCATTGATTTAGAGGCTGAGTAAGCACCCTCTAGTATTAATTTATAATAATTGTTAACTTTTCTTAGGCTTTTCTTTTTATCTTGTTAATTTAGCTATACTCTTTCTACAACTAGCATATAATTCTTATTTTTAGGGATTTTTGAGAGTGAATGAGGATTGGGAAAAAAATACACACACACACACACACACACACACACACACACACATAATAGAAGCAGACAGCAGTTAAGTGACTTGCCCAGGGTCACATAAACTATTAAACATCTGAGACTAGATTTGAATTCAGGTTTTCTTGACTCCAGGCCCCATGCTCTTTCTGCTAGGCCACCTAGCTGCCTCTGATATTTGCTACCAGAATAACCTTTTGTTGTTCAATTGTGTCTGACTCTTCGTGACCCCATTTGTCATTTTCTTAGCCATGATATTGGACTGATCTGCCATTTCCTTCTCCAGCTTATTTTAAAGATGAGAAAACTGAGGCAAACAAGGTTAAGTGACTTGCCCAGGGCCACACAGCCAGTAAGTATCTGAAACCAAGTTCAAACTCAAGAAGGTGAGTCTTCCTGATTCCAGGTCCAGCACTTAATCTGTTGCCTCCGTTAGCTTCAGAAAATCACTTTTTTTCTCATCTATAAAATGAGGATTATGGGAAGGGTGGTCTCTGAGGTCACTTTCATTTCTTCATCTATTATCCTAAGAACAGGAGAGCAAATAGTTCCATCAAGATTGTGGAAGCATCCTGAAGAAAGAGTAGGCAGACCTGGATTGTAAGCCCAACTCCACCATTTCCACATTTAGTCTGGTTTTTTTTTCTAGTGTCTGAGGCAGTTGAACTAGAAGACCTCAAAGGTCCTCTTTACTTCCAACATTCTAAGTGTTCTCCTTTCCCCAGCTTCCATTAAATAATCCCAGCTTGTTCTAACCATAGATGTTCTCTTCGTTGTCTAGTTTCTTCTCTTAAAAAAAAATCCCTCTAATTTTCTTTCTTTCTTTTTTTTTTCTACCTCCTTAGTGGCCTTAAGTGCCTTTAAATTTAATTTATTTGTTTGTTAGAATTTAAGAATCCATCCTGTGCCCTTCATATGAACCATGTCTGGGCAGAAGTACAAAAAAAGAAAACATTAATTAAAATGCATCAAGCCTATTAAAGTGGTTTCTAGAAACCTAGATGCTGAAAACTTCCTATTCAGATTTTCTTGGAAAAGAAAACCCTTTACCTTTACATGCCCTTTGCACTCTGGAAGTGTATTTACCAGACCAACCTAGTGGAAAGTTTTTCAGCACGTTCAATGTTGAAGCCTGTTTTGCTCCCTAACCAGGTACTAGAATTATGGGCTAGAATCTCAACCCAGTCCCATCTATAGCTTCTGCTGTTGGTATGAGTAAGTGGGAACTCTTTCGTTCTGGTGATTTTTTTCATGTGTGTACACATAAATGTCCCAACCATTCCAACGTGGGGAGTTGTTCAATGAGTTTGTTGGTGACCCCCAACTTGGCTGCCCTGAATGGCAACCGCTGATGAAAAGCCGTCCCAACCTTCAGGGAGAGATGAACACCTACTGTCATCCAGGACAAGATTTCTAAAGGGGGAAAATGTGTTTATTCATTTTGTTCATTTGGCAAATATCCATAAAATTCTGAATCCCTGCTTTGTGCTTAGGTGCTGGAGAGGACTCGGAAAAAAACGTCAGAGGACAATGTAGTAGAAAGGGCTCTGGATGTGCCCTCAGAGGAACTGGCTTCTAATGATTCAACCATGTGACTTTGGACAAGAGACTTAACTTCTCTGAGTTTTTATTTGCTCATTTGTAAAATGGGGCTAATAGTGTTTTCCCTTTTGTTTTTTTTTTTACCCACAAGTTTTGTTAAGTATTCAAAGAATAATGCATTCTAATATTATATGAGCTCTATGAAAAAATAGCCTAAGACCTTTTCAAACTTCCCTTATGATAAAAATAAACAATCTCGATATGTAAAGCAAGGCAATGCTCTCATTTTTAACTCAAACAATTGCTATAAAGATAAAATGAAATGATATATACAGTGCATATACATATATGATATGAATTAAATTAATGCACACAAAGTACATTTTTATTTTATTATTTGTAATCCTTACCTTCTGTGTTAGTATCGATTTTAAGATAGAAGAGCGGCAAGGACTAGGCAATGGGCTTAAGTGACTTGTCCAGGGTCACACAGCTAGGATGTATTTAAGGTTGGATTTGAACCCAGCTCCTTTGGACTCCAGGACTGGTATTCCATCTAATATGCTACCTAGCTTGTCCCTAAGTGCACTTAAAAAACAACAACCAAAAAAAACCACTCTTACCTTCCATCTTAGAATCCATACTATGTAGAAACACAGAAGAAAAACAACTGCTTGGTCACATGGTTCATTGGGGATATTATTGGGGATGTAGACACTAAACAATCCCCCTAATGCAAATATCAATAATATGAAAATGGGTCTTGATCATGACACATGTAAAACCCAGTGGAATTGCTCATTGGCCACAGAAGAGGGGTGGGAAGAGGGGAGAGAAAGAACATGAATCATGTAACCATGGAAAAATATTCTAAATTAATTAATTAAATAAAATTTGCCAAATTCAAAATAAAAACTAAAAAAATAAAAAGAATCCATACTATGTATTGGTTCTAAGGCAGAAGGGTGGTAAGGGCTAGGCAATGGGGATTAAGTGAGTTGTCTAGGGTCATGCAGTTAGGAAGTGACCTGAGGCCAGATTTGAGCCCATGACCTCCAGACTCTGGGTCTGATGCTCTATTCACTGAGTCACTTAGCTGCCCCTAACTGCATTTTCAATGGCGTGATCCCTGTCTTTTAGACACTCCCAAAAAAGAAAGCATAGGACCTGAATTTGAATCCTGGCTCTGCTATGACCTTGAGCAAGTTTCTGTGTCTCTCTTGTCTAGCCCTCCTGAGTTTTCTCATCTGTATTGAATGATGCTTCTCACAATTGGGCTAGTGAGCAGGCAAGGGCAGCTGCCAGTCTCTTTTCCCTTGTTCACTCCTGTTTGGGCTGGGCACCTCCTCCTGTGGAAGGTGCCCTTCTTTCTAGCCACTTCCTTCTGAGGCAATGTTTTTTTTTTGTTGTTGTTGTTGTTTGTTTGTTTTTTTTCCCTTGACCTGGCCAAGGGAAATGGTGGATCCCTGTCTGAGGAGTTGCCACTTAGCCTTCTGCAGGGTTAACTGATACCCAGAGGGAGAACCCTACTGAAAAGGCTCTCTGTCTGTCTGTCTGTCTCTGTGTCTCTCTGTGTCTCTCTAGTTCTGCCTCTGCACTGAATGAGCCCTCCACCAGAAATCTTGCTCTGGTAGTTGCTAACTCAGTTTATAGAAATTACCCTCCAGTACTTTTGATCTCCTCCTTTTGGGGACCTCCCCATACGCCCCTCTTCATACCCATCCAAGCATTAGTATAAATATTTGAACAGTTAACTGTGGCTTTTAGTAGCATACAGATTGAAGAGAATTTAGTCAAAAGAAACATAAAAATCCATGATTTAGCAGGTTGCTGAGAGACAGAAAGCTTCACTTTTCCATAATGTCTAGGAGGAAAAATTGAGTTGGGGGGTGGTGGGGTGGAGAGAGGCTGCTGTGTGCTATGGGCTGTAATGATGCCCTCATCACTAGGTACAAGTTGGCTCTGCTCTGGATCGTTGCCAGCCCTGTATCCTGTCCTGGTTCTACTCAGCTACACTCTGTAGGATTCTGCCATTCCCTCTGTTCCCATCTCAAGGTCAAAAGGCAAATTGTGCTCTGTTCCTCCCCTCGTGGTTGTCGGGGACCTCAGATGCAACCATCTCTTGCCATTACATTTCTCTGGGTCAACATGTATCCCCCAAGGTCAAACTCCTCCTTGTGGGCTTGGGGAAGACTCCCCACAAGTCAGAAGGACCAGCCCCCTTTCTTATCCATGCCTCTTCTAGGTCTTGCCATCTTTGGAAAGGGAACTACACGTAAAATGAAGAGGTGAGATGAGATGATTGTTCAGTTTCCTTCCAAACTCAGGCAATCTTATGACGGGGCAGAAAGTCATGATGTACTGGGTGGTTAAGATTAGAAAGGGATGCTGGGTGCGTATTGCCTCTGTGCCTTCAAAAAATAAGCTTTGTTAATGACTGAAGATGATAGAATTCATACTCGAAGAATAAATTATGAATGTTACCTCCAGAGAGGAAATTAAAAAGGGAAAACATGAAAGACTTAATTTTTATGAATATGTGAGTCTCCTGGATGATACCTTCTTGATATAGGGAGGAGAAGGAGGGTGGGGACACTTCTGGATGGGATTTACTATGTAGATCTGAAGAAAAGTAAGCCAAACATATAAGAGATTTGTGCTTCCATTTATATACAATTTTCTTTTTCTTTGTATGCAGAAATTCTTGTATTATTTGATTTTGTAAAATTTGGAATAAGAAAAGAGAATGACTTAAGATGGAGCATTGGAGTTGGGTTTTGTCAGACATTTAGAAACCTTAGATGTTTGATACTATGTAAGTATTAAGTACGGTCCCAGGCCTGAAGTCAGGAAGACTCATCTTCAAATCCAGCCTCAGATCCTTACCAGCAGTGTGATCCTGGGCAAGACCAAAATCCTGTTTGCCTCAGTTTCCGCATCTGTAAAATGAGTTGGTGAAGGAAATGGCAGACCACTCAAGTATCTCTGCCAAGAAAACCTCAAATGGGATCCCAAAGAATCAGAAATGAATGAGTTGACTAAACAAAACCATCAATGATTAATCTTCCTTTGGGAAAAAAACAAACACCAAAATAGATGTTTAATGTTGTTAGTCTCTAAGCTCTCAAGGGTTAATGCTGCCACTCCCAGCTTCCACAATCTCTGAGAACAGCTGTAAGTCAAGGCCATCCTCTGGCTCTTTATAGTGTCGAGGTCAGTCCTGACCAGTTTAGGGCCACTGTGTCCTAGAATCTGCCCCCTGAACATCCAGGTAGCAACCATTTACTTACAGTTTTGGATATGGCAGGGAGGAAGTTGGCAACCTGGCTGCCAGGAGCAGGCTCTTTACATCTCAGTCTCCTGCCAAGCTTTTTCACCTGTGCCTGGCATTCAAGTGTGCTCTGTGGCTTAGGTAATGAAGGCAGAACCTGTGATGAGAGAAAGGCCTGGAGTCATTTAGACAAGAAACAACTTGGTTAGCAAACCTGTCTCTTGTATCTGAGGTGAAGGACTAGAAGTCATGAACACAGAAGTGATGATGCGAACCTGTTATTGTAAAGGCAAGTAAAGAAATTGGAATAAAATATATCCAGATAAATCCCTGTCTCTCTTTCCTTCCTTCCTTCCTTCGTTCCTTCCTTCCTTCGTTCCTTCCTCTCTCTCTCTCTCTCTTTCTCTCTTCCTTCCTTCCTTTTGATAGAGTGGTAAGAGTTAAACAGATGGGGTTTAGTGACTTGCCCAGAGGCCCACAACTATTAAGTATTTGAGACCAGATTTGAACCTAGACCTTTTAAACTCCAGGCCTGGCATTCTATCCATTGTGCTGTCTAGCTGTGGCTAATATCCTACATTTTCTTCTTTTTCTTTTCTTTTTTAAACCCATACTTTCCATAAGGCTGAAGAGTGGTAAGGGTTAGGCAATAGGGGTTAAGTGACTTGTCTAGAGTCACACGGGTCAGATTTGAACCCAGGGCCACCTGTCTTTAGGCCTGGCTCTCAATCCACTGAGCCACTTAATTTCCCCCTCTCTTTCTTGAAGAATAAGGGAGAGAACAAGTGTATTTCTACTTAGAAGCTATGAAAGGGGTTGGGGGTGAGGGCAAGGGAAGCTTTGTGGCATGGGCTGTAACTAACCCCTCACCACCAGGTACCCACTAACTTTGCTCTGGATCACCATTGCTCCATGTCCTGTTGTGGTTCTGCTCAACTGCACTGCCTCCACCCTGTATGGCAGAAAATTAATTTTTTTTTAAAACCCTTACCTTCCATCTTGGAGTCAATACTGTGTATTGGCTCTAAGGCAGAAGAGTGGTAAGGGTAGACAATGGGGGTCAAGTGACTTCCCAGTGTCACACACCTGGGAAGTGTCTGAGACTGGATTTGAACCTAGGACCTCCCATCTCTAGGCCTGGCTCTCAATCCACTGAGCCACCCAGTTGCCCCCCAGAAAATGATTTTTTAAAAATTTCCCGAGATCTTTTCACTGATTTCAAAATTGAAAGCTTCCCTAATTGAAATTGAAATTGAAAGTAACCCTAAAGCCTCTTTGAGTGGGGGTGAGGTCTGTTAAAGTGTTTAATGCATATTTCTTGAGTGGTAGCATGCTGTAACTAAATGAGCATTGGACCTGAAGTTCAGAGGAACTGGGTTGTTATCTCACTTCAAAATTTACTATCTATGTGACCCTGAGCAGGTAAATTAGCCCTCTTTTGAGCCTCAGTTTCCTCATATGAAAAATGAAATTATAATAGTGCCTACTTTCTATGGCTGCTTTGAGACTCAAATGAGAAGGAAAAAATATATTGACTATATAAAATTATATAACAGATAAAAGAAAATATATCACATATATAATATACATATAAATATGTATATATACATATAATTAAATGTTTTGCAAAACTCTTAATGCTACTTGAATGATAAGAATTATTCCTATCTGCTAGAAGCATTTGGCTTCTGGAACATCACATTGCCATTAAATGCATAATCCCTAAAATCCTTTAGTTTTTGTCTTTGTTCTAAATCGGCTGTTCTAAATGTAGGGTCTGCAAACTTGTTTTTCATAAAATATTTGAATATTATTGATTTTCCCTTGCAATCCTATGTAGTCTATTTTATGTGTTCAAAAACATTATTCTGGGGCAGCTAGGAGGCCCATTAGATAGAGAGCCAGGCCTGGAAATGCGAGATCTTGGCCTCAAATCTGGTCTTAGATACTTCCTATTGGTGTGACCCTGGGCAAGTCACTTAATCCCTATCACCTACCCTTTACCACTCTTCTACCTTGGAACTGATACTTGGTATTGATTCTAAGACAGAAGGTCAAGGTTTATGGGGAAAAAAAATTCTGAGCAGATATCCATAGATTTCAGCAATCTATTTTGAAGGTATCCATGGCACCAAAAGGGTTAAACATCCCTGCTAGCCGTCAGGGGCATTTGATAGCAATGGCAGCAGGACAATTCTGGATGACCTTAGGTCTGCTTAGCCCTGGTGTCTCCAGTTGAAATACCATCACCAACTGGGGAGTGCAGAGCCTCCACTGGCTTGCTGATGGGGAGAAAACTAAGGCCAGACACTGAAAACAGCACAGTAGATGAGGATTTTAAAATATGTATTGGGTCAAATAAAATTGTTCCACTGAATGTACACAAGTAATCCCTCAGGTCCCAGGCAGCGGCAGCCAACAGCTGCTTCTATTTAAGGTTTCAACTTTATCTTTCTCTCTCAACTCACACTGGTGGAAGGGAATGCCTTATTGTTCATTTGCAAAGTTTCTCTTTCCCAGCAAAAAGGGAGAGACATAAGGAGCATCTTTTTTATTCCCTTCCCATCCCCTGAACTCTACAGATGGGCCAACCCACACGGCCCCTGAACCCTACTGCTTACCTCAGCTGGCAGGAACTTGGAAGCTGCTAAACACTCAGAGAACTTTAGAGGTGGAAGGGAGCTTGGAGGTCACCTCATTCAATCCCCTCATTTTTCACATGAGTTGAGGTGACTTGCCAAAGGTCATGTAAATAACTGAGCTGGGACCCTCTTTGCTTCTTGTTGGGGGGCTGGTTCCGCTGAGCCATGCTCTACCTCCTTTACCCAAACCCTCCAAAGTCCAGCTCTTGGGAAGCAACACAGAAAATGGTATTATAGTATTTTCCAAATGCAGTGTAGATAATATATTGTACATATAACTATATCAATAGCAGACACACTCTATTATGTACTATTTAGAATTTATACTATATGATAAGGTATATACATGTGCATATAATGCTACACATAGGCTGTGTATACTCTCTCACTCTCTTCCCACTATAATTACTATCTAAATATATAGAATTCAGTTTCCATAATACAAAATTGGCAATGATGTTGACCATTCTTTGACCAATGATTTGACCATTTAAAAAAGAAGAATTAAAATAGTCTCAAGAGACTTCATTCCTCCATTTGTTCAGTAAATGTTTCCTGAGGACTTGCCTTGGATGAAGCATTCTGCACTGGGAAGATGAGGGATGCTAAGGTAAGCCTGACATTTAGAGCCAGAAGGGACATTAGAGGTCAGCACGTTCAGTCCCTTCTCTTTAGAGGCAGGTGAAGTCACTTCCCAAAGGTCACAGGATTCTTCAACAGCACAGATGGGCTTCAAATCCTGGATGTTCTGGAGATGCCTCAACCTCAACACATCTAAAGCTGATCTCATTTTCTTTTGCCCCAAAGAGTCCAAGTTTTTCCAAATTAGCTTTTTTTCTGTTGAGGGTATCACCGTTCCTACTGTCTTCCAGGTTCATAATCTTGGCATTAGCCTCAACCCCTCATTCTCCTTTTGCCCACATATCCAACCCATTGCCAAACTTTGCTGTTTCTCCCTCCGCAACACACACCTTCTGTCTACCCATAAAGCCTCCATCTTCATTCAGCTATAATTACCTCTAACCTATATTGCTGCAACAGCCTCCTACCTGATCTCATCACCTCTAGGCTCTCCTCACTCCAGTCCATCCTAAACACTGCTGCAGAAGTTATTTTCCTCTAAGTGTAGATTTGATCCTGTAACTCTCCTACTCTATCAACTCCTGCAGCTTCCTTTTGCCTCCAAGATAAAATATGAACTTCTCTATTTAACTTTTAAAGTCAATACAACTTTGCTCCAACCTACCTTTCCATTTTCATAGATATTAATCCCTCTCCTGAACGCTGAGATCCAGTCAAACTCGTCAATCTATCTCCCATCTCTATGCCTTTTATTGGAACATCATTATTTCAATCTTATAGGGTTCTTCCATTCATTCAAGACTGAACTCAAGAACCATCTTCTACATGAAGTCTTTCTTGATTCCTCCAAATGCTTGTGGCTTCCCTCCCCAATTACCTTGTAAATATGTTCTTGTTTTTTTCACTTTGTAATTAGGACGCATATGTATACGTTGCACTTCTCTCTCCAATTAGAAGGTAAGTCCCTTGTGAGCAGGGGCTGTCCTATTCTTTGTACTTGCATCCTGGTTTCTTAGTATAGTGCCTAGCACATAGTTAAGTGCTTAATAAATTTGCATTGATCGAATGATTGTCATGATAGAAGAGATAAGACCCCTGAACAAGTAAATATAGTGTAGGATATACTGTGAAAAGCCAATGAAATATAAAGTGTTACAGGTATTCAAAGGCAAGACTAAATTTACCCTAATCATTATATTCATCTATATATAAAATATAACTTGAGTCATAAAAATACTATCTTTCTCCCTATTACAGGGGGACAGCAAGAGAAAAAGACACACACATAAAGAGGATATGAGAGCACTCTACTATATTGAAAGCTCACTAATATGTGATTCAGGAGAATTCATTCATTAGTTTGTTCAACAAACACTGGCGGAGTGCCTACTATGTGCAGAACACTGGGCTAGTTCGTAAGATGTACAAAATTTCTGAAAGACACAATTTCTCTCCTTATGGAACTTATGATCTAGCAGGGAAATGTGAAATAAACTTATAGTAAACAGTTACATAAGAGTGACAAATCAAAGTAGTATGTGAGGATCAATAGGGGTAAATGTTGATTCTAGCCTAAGTTCATTCTTCCAATAATTAGCTGTGTGACTTTGGCAAGTCATTTAGTCCATAAGGCCCCTTCTCTCTAAAAGTCTAGTGTTACAGCTTTGGAACCTGGAGTTCTAGAAAGACTACTTTAGTGAGAATTAGGAAACCAGACTGTTTTGATCATGGCTCTGATACTGGGTAGTTCTATGACCTTAGGCAAGTTAGTTCACCTGTGGAAGTTTCAGTGGCTTCATCCGTAAAATGAATGGGTTGTACTAGGCAACTTTTAAATTCCTTTCTCTCTCTGAAATCCTCAGTTTTGCACAATCTACAGATTACATACTTTGTAGAAATCTCCAGTGAATCTTTAACCCTAGGCTCACTTTTCCTTTAATCTTTTTTTTCAATCCAGCTATCATTCCATATATCTCTTTTCCTTCTCACCTTCCATAAAAAAACAAAAAAACAAAACAAAACTTTCAACATTTTAAGTATACCTGGTGCCTCCACTTTCTGGTACTCTATGTTCGATCTTTGCAATTCTGCTAATAACCGTTCTCTCAAAGATGCTCAGTAGCTTTTATTAGTACCAATTCAAATGGCCTTAGAAAATACTCAGATCTCTGCCTAGTTCAGGTTCTAGGTTCAGGGGTTATTCATGCGCCCCAACCAGCTATAATTGTCACAGGAGTTATGACCTGCTTCATTTCCTACTTGGGTCAGGTTACTCCTTAAGGTAACTTGGTAGCTTAACATAATGATGCCAAACTTGGTTGGCCATCTGATTGTCATAGACTACTGAGCTCAAAATTTCTGAATTTAAGGGATGTTCCAGCCTCAGCCTTCCTGGTAGCTGAAACGATAGATCTGTACCATCACTCTGGACCCATTGGCCTTTTTTCAAATCTCATCTTCCTGGACTAATCCATGGCATTTGACACTATTAACCACTCACTTCTTTTGGATACTGTCTCATCCCTTGGAGTGGAATTTAAAGATTAATTGACTTAATTCCTTAATTTTACAAATAAAGATACTAAAAGTTATAAAGTTATAAGTGACTTTGCCAATTATTTCTGAGTCAGTAGTAGAACCCTAGATCCAAGATTCTTTCAAGCTTCCTGATGCTTTCATGCTGCCCTATCTTTTCTTTCACAAATTGTGAAGATGTCACACCTCTGGGTAAAATGAAGCAAACAATGGATTTGGAATCAAGAGATGGGAGGGAGATAGTGTTAGGTCATTGGAAAGAATTTTAGCCATACAGCTTGGATTCCCGTTCTAACTAACTCACTAATACCTGTGCACCCGTGGGAAAGTCACTTCATCTTGACTAAACTACTATCAGCAAAACAAGATTCCAAGATAACTCCTAGGGACTCATGATAAGGGAAAAAAAGTACCCTTCACAGCCAAAGAAGGAATTGTTAGAATCTGAATGCAGATCTTTCACTTTCTGTCCTTCTTGAGTTTTTTATTGTACATGTGATAAGTGTCTTCAGTCATAACATGGGGAATATAGAAATCTGTGTGGCATAAAAGTGCTGATATTACTTTCATACTATTTACCACATCAGGGAGGGGGAGAGAATCTGAATTGCAAAATGTCAGAAAACTATTGTCAAAAATTATTTCTACATGTAATTGAAAAAATAAAATTCAGTTAAAAAAGACCGAAAAAGGAAAAAGAAAATCATTTCATTTCTCTCTCCTTCAGTTTCCTTCAATGAAATAAAATAAAATATAATGAGGGAGTTGGACAAGATGGCCACCCTGTCCTCTTTTTAGTTTTAAATTATCATCTGATCATGATTTGCTGGCTGGCTCTAATATTTGAAACTTTGTATCCACAGGTAAAGCCCTTAATATTTTTCTGCTTCAGTTTCTTCATGACAGATTGGATTAGTAATTCTTGCTTACCATCCAACCTTTCAATATTGTTATAAAGAAAATGTATTTGGAAACACTGAGGAACGATATAAGTGTAAAAATGTATTTTATTGTTGTTATTAGTAATAATTTTAGTGAGGTGGTAGAAACTTGATGTTTTCTCTCTTCTAGGAATATTTTCATGTTAAAAGAGGATACAAAAAATACAGTCTCCTTCCTATGCATATTCTTCTATCAAAATTTCATCTGTCCTTCAAAACTCAAAATGAATACATTTTTCATGAAACCTACATGATTCAGTACAGAGAATAGTGCCTTATAATTAATAGTATTACTATAGCAGCAGTCTGGCATAATGGATGGATAGAACTTCGTGAAGACAGGAAAATGTGAATTAACAGCCAGCCTCTTCTTAAACTTAATGGATTTTTGACCTTAGGCATGTTGCTTAATTTCTCTCTAAAATTATAAATTACAGAAAAGGTTTTTTAACTTTCATTCATAGAGAAGCTTCCCTACCTGGGAGTTACATGTACCGATGAAATCATTTGTCAGTTCTCTAGTGTGGGGAATGGAAGGAGGGAGATACCTGGGAATTTTAATGTAACAAACGAACAAATTTACAAATTAAAAAAATCATAGTTTCTAGCCATAATAATGATAACAATATATAGTTAATATAGATAATATATATAGCATAATAATGATAATAATGATAGCTAACATTTAGGTAGTACTTAAAAGTTTTTAAAGCTAAATTTATTTATACATGCTCTTATTTGGCCCTTAAATGTTTGTTGAATTGAATTTACTGACCACCAATTTAATCTCCACCCTGTAATGAACTCTCTTTCCTCAATTCCTAAAGCTCTAGTTATCTGTTATCACTTAAGTGGCATTTGTATATGCTATTTTCTGTTGAAATGATGTTTCTGTTGTTCAGTTGTTTTGGTTGTGTCCAACTCTTTGTGACCCCATTTGGAGTTTCCTTAGCAAAGATAACTGGAGTGGTTTGCCATTTCTTTAAGTTCATTGTATGGATGTGGAAACCGAGGCAAACAAGAGTAAGCAACTTGCCCACAGTCACACATCTATTAAGTGTCTGAGGCTGAATTTGAATTTAGGACTTCCTGATGACAGACCGTTCTCTAACCACTGTCCCATCTTGTTGATCCATATTGTAATTATATGTAGTCATTTGGTAAAGTATATATGCCCATCTCTCTAGAATTCCTGGAAGGTAAAGGGACCATGACCTATACATCTTGTTATTAATCAGATGCCTAACATTGTACCTTGCATGTGGCAAACAGATATTTGTTAAATGAATCAATTAACAGCAAAGCATTAATGGTGGAATTTCAAGCATCAGCGATTCAGATATTTGGGGGAGGAGACATTCTCTGAAAACCCTTATTCTGAGGTTCCTAGTCTACCACTTGGCACAACTGGCTGTCCTCCCAACTCCAAAGTAGTTTTCGTCCTTAGCTAATAAACAGGGTGGCTTGTTCACTAGGTCCGGCTTTCAATTTGAATCCACAAATAGACAACCATTGTGTGAGTATGTGTTTTTAACATTTAGGTTTCAATTGAACAGTGATGGTTTTATGTAAATGTAGGATTTTTTGAAAGTTTAAATTAAATATTCTTTTAAACTGAGGGCATTGTTATAGGACATTCATTCATATGGAAGAAAATCAAATGTGCTAATATGTTCAACTAATGAGAGCTGAGCAATTTTCTTCCTGAGCTTTGTAAATTAGTGAATAGAATCTGCTCCATTGTCTTTGTACTCTGTAAAGATGTAGAATTAAATTGTGTTTCCTTCTTTTCTAACCCTTGACACATGCTGTGATTGTGAGACAGACTGATGACAATTTATCAAAAATAAAAAAATTTGAGATAAAAATGGTTTATCTCAGGTGAAGGAGAATAAAGTGAAATTCCAATTACAGTGAAATGAAATTTATTCATTATGTTAGCACATCACAATCCTGGGAATATTGTATACTTCTGGATTTTACACATTGGTGTGGGGGAAAGAAAGACTTCTCTAAAAACTATTACTTTAGAGAATGAATAACAGAATTTGTATTAAATACATAGTGGGTGGGGAAGATGAATTGTTTTGTGTTCAGGAAAGTTCAACGAATGTTCCCACAAAATATTGCCCTAATATTACTCCCTAAAATGTGAGGCATCAATCTTGCATAACTTATTCTTCCCTGGCATGTTGCCTGGCTCGGGAATTTTGCCTTTTCCATGGTTTACACAGTATTTGCTTCCTTAATTTTCAGAAAGAATTTTCTGTTCCACTAAAATCCAGGCCTCATTGAATTATGGAAGTCACCCTGGGTCACCAAAGACTCAAGTTCTGGCAGATTCTATTGAGGTGTCACAGAGGTAGAGGACTAGACTTAGATTCGAGGTGACGACTTAGAAGTCTTACCTCAGATGTTTATTAGCTGTGTCACTCTGGGAAATCATTTAATTTCTGTGTCTCAGTTTGCTACTCTGTAAAGTGGAGTTAACAATAGTACCCAACCCAGAGGGTTTGTTGTAAGGATCAAACGAGACAATATATGAAGTATTTTGTATATATCTATCTACCAACCATCTACCAACATGGATAAGCTTTGAGCCCAATAGAGTTACATTCTATGAAGAACTTGCCATCATCTTCCAAATAAGTCAACATTTACCTTGATACTCAATATTTTCAATTCTAAAATAAGAACAGGAGAGGCAACAAAATTTTTTTTTGGAAAATATGTTTGAGATCAAGAAATGAGAGGCCAAAGGCCAGTAGACTTCTTGGAAACCTCCCATCACCATGTTATAAATACTCATCAGGGGTTAGACGATATTTTAATATTTTATTAATTAAATTAAATTTTAAAAAATGAATTACATCTTAAAATTTAGAAAATGATTGAATACATGAGAATTCTGACCTACCATTTGGCTCTGAGGGTTCTAGGTATACTCTGAGGTGCTAGGAATAAATCTTCTCAAAAGCCATTAACTAAACCCTCCACTGGCTGAGCCCCAAGTAGGACCCCAGTTCTATTTAATCACTTAACATTAATCACTTAACATCAATCAAAGGGACATTTTACTTCAAAGATATCGTTGTGCAAAAGTACAAGCATTCTGCCTTCCCCTTCAGGTTAACTTTTCCCCTGTATCACTTAGGTTTCTTAGATGATTCAGATTGAGCATAGTTCTATGTAGGATTGAACCTACTGAGTTCACATACAAATATGTTGTCTCTCCTTGGGGGAGTCCGTGTCTCAGCCACAGCTGGGATGGGCTAAAAAATTCAATCTCTACGCTGAGTCTATGACCCTCAAAATATTCTAATTGGTCTGGCTGAAAAATCCATTAAGGACTATGTCTCCTGGACTCCTAGAAGTTTGCTCTCCCAGCTTGTTTGTAATTGTTGGACCCTCTAGAGTAATCTCCTTCATCTAAACCAGTGGTTCCCAAACTTTTTTGGCCTACCACCCCCTTTCCAGAAAAAATATTACTTAGCCCCCTGGAAATTAATTTAAAAAAATTTTAATAGCAATTAATAGGAAAGATAAATGCACCTGTGGCCATCACCACTTCCCCTGGATCACTACAGCACCCATCAGGGGGCAGTAGCACCCACTTTGGGAATCACTGATCTAAATGAACAGCAAAGCAAAGGATGGAGGTCAGTCTTTAGGGGACCATACATTGGCCCTGAGGCCAATGGGAAAGGGAGAAGGACCAAGACTTCCATTCTTGGAGCACAGTCTCTCACCAGATGCCATTAGTGGAGACTAACCAAGTTTAGAGATCTATCAAGGGAGAAAAGGTGAAGAGAATAAAGCTAAGGCTCTCACTGAAAATTTAACAATGGTCTCTCAACTTGGTTAAAGTTGGTGCCAGTACACCACTGTATATTACTCAACTAAAATTATATTTTCACAAAAACTGAACAGACATGAAGCCATATAAACACAATCAACAACTGTAGAAAACTGTAAATATGAAGTACACCTTTTCCTATCATGTAATGAAATTATAAAAGATAAATTTTTATGACAAAGGACCTTTGAAGAATGGGTTAAAATTAATTGGTGACTAGTAATTTAATCCTAAAGAATTGGTAGGTCAGAGAAGAGAGTATTAAAACAATATTTCAAGAAAGAAAATGACAATGAAATAATATACCAAAACCGTTGGCATGCATCTAAATAATGCTTAGGTAATAATTTATATCTCTAAATCCTTTAATCAACAAAATATAGAAAAGACAGATCAGTGAATTAGGCATACAACTTAGAAAAACAATAGAAAGTTAAAAAAACACTTTTAGAAATTCTAAAGATCAGAGAAAAAATTAACATAATTAAATGGAAGAGAAATAGAATTGACTAAATAGAATTATATATTTTTAAACCTTATAAAATAGATAAACCACTAACTAAGAGGATTGAAGCATTTTTAATACATAAAAGAGAGCAGAAGAAATACAGACATGCAGGGAAGCTTTGAAAGTTGCATGCTAAATTTATTATATACTCAGAAGAAAAAATAAGCTATACATAAGAGATTTGCAGTTTCTTGAATAAGCCTCTTTTTCTGTTCTACTTTATATATGGAATCATTTATTTTATTTGGTGTCTATTCAATTTAGAATAAAAAAAAACACCCAAGCAACAACAACAAACCAACACACATAAAGAGTTATACATGTCAATGGGGGGTTGTGGGGAGAGCAGCAGCGAGGTGCCTCAGTGGATAGAGATCCAGGACTAGAGACAGGTGTTACAAGGTTCAAATCTAACCTCAGACACTTCCTAGCTGTGTAACATGAGGCAAATTACTTAACCCCAATTGACTAGCCTTTATCCTTCCACTCTTGGACCCAATACTTAGAATTGATTCTGAAACAGCAGGTAGGGTTTTTAAAAAATGTCTACTAGGTACGATTCAACTCCCTAAATGGTAGTAATACACATTCTATACTAGAGAAACAAACAAATAAAAATATTGTAAGGACCCCAAGGAAAGACTGAACAAGAAAAAAGCCCAAATGTGGAAGAAAACCACTGTTTGAACAAATAGTTTACTTGTGTCACAAATGGATGAATATATTGAAAACTAGAAAAAAATGAATGGAAAACAAGGCAAAACAGAGTTTGTCCTAATAAAGAACACTTCAA
The DNA here is from genome assembly GCF_016433145.1 of Gracilinanus agilis. Classification (NCBI taxonomy): domain Eukaryota; kingdom Metazoa; phylum Chordata; class Mammalia; order Didelphimorphia; family Didelphidae; genus Gracilinanus; species Gracilinanus agilis. Next base: position 473,710,749 of record NC_058130.1, on the reverse strand, counting down.
AAAGTTAGGTGACATAAGGCAGAACATGGAGGTAGAGAGGAAGACCTTTCCCACTCATTTAAGAAATTAAGACCGGGAACATAGTCATTGATTCCATGACTGTCTTTGGCCATTTCCTTTTTTTCATTCTCTATGCATGCATGTGGCTGGTTTTTCTATATGTTGATATTTTGAATTCTTTTTAAAAATATGAATAATTTTTAAAAGGGGGAAATGAACACTATCAACATATAGAAAAATATGAATAACCTTATTTAAGTCCCCTAATGTTTAGATGGAAAAAAAAAAACAGAAACCACTGAGATAGCACCTCTCATCCCTTAAATTGGTAAAATTGATAAAATAAAAGTTGGAAGGGTCATGAAAATGTAAAAAAAATGATTGTGAAGTGATATGCTTTTATTAGATTTGAGGTTGAATAATTAGAAAATGTGTGCTTCCTTTTTGGTAAGTTATTTCTATGTTTTGGCCATTTGTGTTAATTACTCTTTTAGATTTGTATCATTTTTCTGTAGATTTGTAATGTTTTGATTTGATCTGCTATATTTGTTTTGGAGTCTTTCAGAAAGTCAATAGTTTGTATACTATTCAATATTTTTGTTGCAGTTAGTTTTCTTGGCAAAGACACAGAATGATTTGCCATTTCCTTCTCCAGTTCATTTTTCAGATGAGGAAACTGAGGCAAACCAAGTTAAGTGACTTGCCCAGTCATGCAGTCAGTAAGTGTTTGAGGCCAGATTTGAACTCAGAAAGATGAATTTTCCTGAGTCTAGGTTTGGCACTCTTCCCACTGCACCACCTCGTTGCCCATCCAAAAATTAGAACTTAGTACTTATATTTCTCCTGAATAAAGGCATTATGGGTAATTGACTGAGGAGACATCAGCAACCATCAACCTCTTCCCCTCTATAAATCCTTATGTGAATGATTTATACATATATTAAGGCGATGGATCCTTGTTGAAAATATGGAGAGCAGGTAGACTCTCACAATTCACTGTGACATGTAAAGGATGTAAGGACACACTGCCATTCTTGCTTACTGATCACAAAAAAAGTACTTGATTTCTCAGAGAAAGATGTAGCCTTACAGACTCTCCTCAAAGGTTCTCTAATAATATATGAAGATCCTCGAAGATTCTCTGACAGCATGACAGATGTGACCAGAGACATGACTTTGTTCAGTGATCCGCTAAGCCTCAAAATAAAATGAAGCCTCAAACAGGGAGACATATGCTCACCAAAGGTTTTTTGCCAATGTCATGAAGGATATCCTGTACAAAATCCAAGCAGAAGTAAGAATTCCCTGTTCAGAGAGAAGTTCTACAGATGCTACTGTTTATGGATGACATGGTGCTGATTGCAGCAAGCCCTGGAATAATTCAGGAGAAAGAGATATACTGACAAAAATAGTAATAGAAATAATAATATTAACTAGCATTTTTTGGCACTTTAAAGTTTGCAAAGTGCTTAACTCATTTGATCCTCATGACTGTGAGATAGGTAGAGTTATTATTACTTTTTATACTCTTTACCTTCTGTCTTAGAATTGATACAACTATCAGGTCCAAGGCAGAAGAGTGGTAAGGTCACATAACTAGGAAGTGTCTGAGGTCAGATATGAACCCAGGACCTCCCATCTCTAGGCCTGGCTCTCTATTCACTGAGCCACCCAGCTGCCGCAGTAGGTGTTATTTTTATCCCTATTTTATAGATACGGAAACTGAGGCAGACTGAGGTTAAGTGACTTGCCAAGAGTCACACAGTTAGTAAATATTTGAGGCTAGATTTGAACTCAGGTCTTCCTAACTTCAGGTCTTATATTTTGTCCACTGCACTTAGCTGACTTAGAGGAAAAAGAAGATAAAGAACCCAAATTGTCTATATCATGGCATATAATTGAATAACAATACATCAGTAGCTAGATCTTGATTAAGTGCTTAATCTGGATGATAAGATGGGTCTAGAAATGGATAGAAGAATGAATGAATAAGCAATTATTAAGTGTTTACTATTTACAAAATTCTGTCCTAAGCATTGGAGTTACAAATAGAAAAGTCTTTATTCTTAAGAAGCTCATGTTCTGTTGGGAGAGATGATATATTTAAGGTTTTACCTGCAAGTCAGATGAAAAGGCTCAATGATCTATTATTGCAAAGCAGATGTGGAAGCCTCTTTTTAAATACTATTTCATCTGATGAAATCATAGTTTCTGATGTTGATGCACTTGGCAATGTCTGAGGATTTGGTGGCCAGAACTTTCTTTTCTGAGTTTTCAATAGATGTGACCTTTTCAATAGAAAGGAACAGGCTACATCTCCATGCAGATTGTTTTCCAAGTTAATGACTGAGGGATGCTAGATGAGAAGTATTTTTATTCCCAAGACTTGAGTTCAGGGTCTAGGGATGTCTGCATCAGGGTCTGAGGGAAGACGGTGGTGGTAATTTGACTTCCCAGTACACACTATCTTCCATCTCATCCTCAGGATTCCTTGTTGTTTCAACATCTTGCTGGTCTTAATGGTAGCAGTTGTTGGTAGCTAGTGGGGATGACTGGGCTCTTCTCTATAGAAGTTGCTTCCCCAGAGAAAGGCTGTTAGTGTTGGGCTAAAAGCAGAAACAGTGGTTTGGTAGGGCTCCCATTTTCACACATAGCTTCTCTGTCTATATTAGTATCATGGTAATTTAATCAATAGTTTTTGCTGATGGTAATTAAGAAGAGAGATGCCCATTCCACAATGATTTCTCCCCTCAATGATAGATATGTCTACTGGGCTGGAAGTAGTTCTGCTGGTTTGGAAGGCTCTGCAATTCTCAAGGCTCTTGGGCTTGTGGTCCCACAGATCATTTAGGAAAACATTTTTAATTATGTTTAATGACATAAAAGTTTATTTTTGAATACTGATATTTCCTAATGAGGCATGGATGGCTATGAGTCATTGAACTTCATGATCTCAGGGGACCCAAAGTTCAAAGTAAAGATGAATAGAAGGTGTTGATGTATATTCCCGATGATAACTTTCACATAAAAAGTTGCATAAAAGAGATTAGCAAAGACAAATTACTTCAAAAGGAGGTGAGATAATACTAATAAGAGTGAGAAATAACAGAGATGGCCCAAGTGTTGCACTGATATTCATAAATACTAAAAGAACGAGAGAAAAGGGTCCAGCATACTTTATGTATTATTTATAAAGTGTTTACAAAAATACTTGAATGAAAATCAAATAGAATGGGAAAGCAAAGATATGGACGGTGTTATTGGCTAATCCATTTATGGGAAGGGGTTGTATTCACACCAAGGAGATCTCTGGCATTGAATTGTTTCCATTGCTCAAAAGGTGGGAAAAAATCAGTATTTAATTGGTATCCTATTCAACTATAAAATAAAATGTTCCTCGGATTTATTTTAGGGCAGAATAGATCTCAAGAACCATTTAATTCCTACCCTCTGAACAGACTAGGCAGGAACCATTATTAAAACATAAATTAAATAACAAAGTACTTTATTAAAACAGAAGTGTAAAGTAAATAGCAGAAAAACAACATTAAAATCATTTTAAGTGCCTATGCACAAACAAGTACAATCTTCATACAGATGGTTGTGGGGAAGTCAACAATTCATGGAAAATATTTGCCAAGGTGAGGAAGGATTTTGGTTTCTGTGCTGAAAATACTCTTTTTGCTTGAGTTATCAAGACTGTATCTCTTTAACTGACTGAATTTGGTTGCTCCCAAATCTCTTTGGCAGGGTTCTGGGATTTCCATGTTGTTTCTGATCCACCTCACTTCTGTAACTGTCATCTCCTGAAACTAGTCTAACCCAACTCTTTCTGTCATTTGGACTTTTAGCAGTCATCCATTGAAGCTTTGCTCTGCTGTTGCTGTTCTTGTCTTTGCTATTATTTCAGGCAGTGTCAGTTGCTCTATTAAAGTAAGACTGGCCAGGTCTATATGTCTTGGGTCTAGTCAACACATTTTCTGTTACATCAGTGGTTCCCAAACTTTTTTGGCCTACTGCCCCCTTTCCAGAAAAAATATTACTTAGCCTCCTGGAAATTAATTTTTTTAAATTTTAATAGCAATTAATAGGAAAGATAAATGCACCTGTGGCCATCACCACATCCCTAGATCACTGTAGCACCCACCAGGGGGCGGTAGCGCCCACTTTGGGAATCACTGAGTTACATCTTTATTCTGCCTCCTGACCTTATCTCACTGCAACAAAAAATGAACTACGAAACTTTTCCCATCTCATTACTTTTTTCCCTTGAAACCCTTATCTTCTGCCTTAGAATTGAAGGCAGAATGGTACGGGCTAGGCAACTGGGGTTGTGACTTGCCCAGGATCAGTATCTGAGACCAGATTTGAACCCAAGACTTCCTGGCTCCAGGCCTGGTGCTCTATTCACTGGATGATATAGCTACCCACCCCCCTTTTCTTCTTTATTCCTTTCAACAGGAGGTCTGTAACTGTTATTCTTAAAAGAATAGGGTTAATGAATTCCTTCCATCTCTTCCCTGACTTAGTATATAAGCAGTATGTTCCCCATATAGTGACCCTCATTGAGTCTGAGGTGAAAGATGAACACATATACCTCTTTCTTCCTCTCTCAGTAGATAATATTCAGGTGCACACATTGTCTTGAAGTTGCAATAGACTGCCAGAAAGTTCTAGACACCCTGGAGCAGAGGGGCCAAACCTAGTGACTTTTACCAACTTTCTGGCCAGTATGGCAAAGACCATGTTCCCCTTACAAGTGTATTGTATTATGATAACACCTTACCCTAAACTTAGCTCATGATAGAATTACACTATAGTATTGGTTATTCTTCAGTGGGTATCTCTAGGACCTGGCTATCTCATCCAGTATGAAATCTTATTTACTATGTTTCTATCTTTTTTTTAATCCTTACCTTCTGTCTTAGAATTTATGTTAAGTATTGATTCCAAGGTAGAAGAGTGGTAAGGACTAGGCAATTGGGGTTAAGCAAATTACCCAGAGTCACATAGCTAGGAAGTGTCTGAGGCCAGATTTGAACCAAAGTTCTCCTATCTTCCAGCCTGGCACTCTACCCACTGAGTCACCTAACTATCACACTCTCATTTTTTTAATATACATACACATACTCATGACATTAAACATAGATGGGTATATTATATATGGCATTAAACATAGAAAGTAAAATTTCATGCCATCCTGTAGCTTTAAGAACTGTCTAAAGCAGGGATTCTTAGCATAGAGATAAGTTTGTCATCTTTTAAAATATTATAACTGTATTTTGATACAACCAATTTCTTTTGCAATCCTGTGTATTTTATTCTGTCTTTAAAAATATTCTTCTGAGAAGAGGTCCAGAGGTTTGGACAGATTGCCAAAGGAATGCATGACACAAAACATTTAAGAAATCCTGGCATAAAGCAAAGCTAACATAGGCAATACGGAATTTCAGAATGTCCATTAAACCAACATATGAATTATGTAATTTAAGAGTTGCTACATTTTATGCAAATACACAACTATTTTCCATAGTTTGCAAGGATAAAAGAATGTACATGCAGAAAATTTAAATACACAATGCAAGTTAGTCATCTCGGTAACTTGAATGGCCTCAGATTCCTCATCTATAAAAAGAGAATTGAATATTGGTTATGTGGGCTCAGATTCTGTAAACATAGAGAGAGAACTTAATTCCAGCTCAGTTTAACTGACTGAATACAATATCTGAGATGACTACCAGGTGGCGCTACACTTAAGCTACCAGCCTCCAAGCCTCATCAGTTATCTTCTGAATAATGGAAGTGAGAGATAGCTCTTTCCTAAGAGGCTGTTGTATTTCCCACTAGTCACCAGAGGACATTTAGACTACAAAAGCCTGGGCTCTTCTGCTGCCAAGCTTATGCCACAGTAGCAAAGCTTGATTAAACCCTTCTTTGCTGGCCAGGTCCCAACTTTTTCTTTTTTTCCCCTGGCCCTAATTTGATCTAGAAGATGAAATGAAATATTACTCAAAATATTAAAATATGACATTTACTTCCTATAACTAGCTCAGAGCCCCCACCTCACAGACGATTCCACTTTTTCAGTTTACTTCCCAATGCATTAATAAATGCATTTAACCTATAGTGATCTCATAGTTTCTTGTACATAGAATCAATGAAAAGGAAATTAAACTAAATAGTACTCTATGGAGCCAATTGTCCCCAACCATCTTCTAGTTTTCCTTTTGGTTTTCTCCTAGCTCTTTTGGTGTGGATAGGGGAGAGGGGGAAATTCTGAGCAGATATACCTATAGTTCATATAGTGGAAATATTGGGAAGGGTGTCTTTTTTCTACCCATCTCAGGATCTAGAAAAAGGGAAAGCAACTTCCCTCAGAGAAATAGGAACCAGAGAAATAGAAACTTTATACATGACAGTTTCAACAACTCTGGCTCCTTTTCTCTTACTCCTCCCAGTGTCTATCTCTGTTCTAGGTACAGATATTGCTACACTGGGTTCCCCAAGTAATTTTATTCCATATATATATATATATAT
>NC_058130.1:473689561-473703821 GCF_016433145.1 Gracilinanus agilis | reverse complement strand
TATATATATATATATGTGTGTGTGTGTGTGTGTGTGTGTGTGTATCTATCTATCTATCTATCTATCTATCTATCTATCTATCTATCTATCTATCTATCTATCTATCTTTACCTTCTGTTTTAGCAATTAAGTAACTTGCCTAGGGTCACAAAGCTAGGAATATCAGGTCAAATCTGAACTCAAGATCTCCTGATTCTAGGTCTGGCACTGAACTATCAAGTTGCCCCACTCCTCATAGATTCTTCAGGTACCTGGGAATCATGATAGCTATCAGACTTCAGTTGTTTATGGCCTGCATTGGGCACAAGATATTTGTGCTTTTCCCTATGGAAATTCCCAGAATTTCTATATTGCTTCTTTCCTGTAAGTCTAATCAGAAGAAAGTGTGTTAGGAAACAAAAAGAGGTTATTACAAAATATGGATAAATTCCTTTTGCCTGTCACCTCACTTCCAGCCTCAGAGCATGCTTGTGGTAAGAAAATTTCCTCTGTCCTCTCCCTATTCTAGTAGAGATTGAGGCAGTCTAATTTCTTGTGGTTTGTCTCACAAATTCTTCTCCATCTGTCTTTCTCTGTGGAAGATTTCCTGGGCTCTAGGAATTCTGCAGAGATGAAGAAGGCAATAAAAAGACACTAGTCTTCATTCATAAATAATATGTAACATACATTTAAACAGGTAGATTAAAATTATGTATCATCTATTTCCCAATGGTATCCTATAATGGATAACTGAAGGTTAGGTATTCCACAAAGAATCCTGCTAAATAATTTCTATGATATCTCTAGCAACTCAATTGTCACAAGCTCTAAGCAACTTGTACTATAAAGAATCTGCATCTCTAGGTACCAAACTCAACAAGAGATTAACTCTTTGCTCAATTCTTTCTAGACTACATGGATCTGTAGAGACTACATAGTATATGGGAGAGAATACCCAGTATGGAGTTAGAGAAACTAAATTTCTCTCCCTCCCTCTCTTCCTTCCTTCCTTCCTTTCTTCCTTCCTTCTTTCCTTCCTTCCTTCCTTCCTTCCTTCTTTCCTTCCTTCCTTTTTAAAAATAAATTTTTATTAATATTTTCCCTTTTTTTCTTCATCAAAGAATCCTGGGTATTCCTCCCCCCTCCCAAAGAGTCATCCCTTCTTAAAAGGAAAAAAAAATCAGCATCACTGAAACATTGAAAAAGTCCAAAAACATGTACAATGTATAAACACCTGTGAACATTACCCTTCCATAAAAAGGTAGATTAGGAGTGTCATCTAATCACTCTTCATTTGAGTCATGATTGATCCTTACAATTTTGTTTACTTTTGATTCTTCATGTGTCATTATTCTTTCTAGTTACATTGTTGTAGTCGTTATTTACATTGTTTTCTTAACTCTGCTTCGTTCACTCTGAATCAGTTCAAGTAGGTCTTTCCAGGTGTCTCTGTATTCATCACACATCACTTAGGACACAATAATATCCTAGTACATTCATATACCACAATTTTTTAGCCATTCCCCACTTGATGAGCATCTACTTTGTTTCCAAATCTTTACTCTTACAAAAAGTGTTGCTATAAATATTTTGGCATATAAGGAGAATTTTTTCTTATTGATAGATTTCTTGGCTATAAACCAATTAATAGAATCTTTGGGTTCAAAGGATATGGGCATTTTAGTTACTTTATTTTCATAATTCCAAATTCCTTTCCAAAATGTTTGTACTCTTTCATAGTTTTGCCAACAATGTATTAGTTTTATTATCATTCTACAACCTCTCCATTATTGACTATTTATATTTTTGTCACTTTTGCTAATTTGTAGGGTATGAAGTAAAATTTATTATTAGTAGTACAATGATTCTTAAATGATCTCTCCTTTACTTGTTTTCTAAATCAGTTTTTTGTCATATACTTAACATTTTCCATCATTTTAATCTTTTGATTTTGTTCTAATTTTTGTTTCAATTCTTGCAAAAATATAGAATGGTTTGCCATTTTCTTCTCCAGCTCATTTTATAGATGAGGAAACTGAATCAACCTGGGTTAAGTGACTTACCCAGGGTTACACAGACAGCAAGTACCTGAGGCCAGATTTGAATTCAGGGAGATGGGACTTCCTGACTCCAAGCCTATACTGTATCCATGTCACCACCTAGCTGCCCCTACACTTTGTACCAAGAGACATTAACAATGGCTAAACAAAGATGTGATCAGTGAGGCAACAGGGCTCTAGGACAATGCCTGGCACACTCACTGTACTTATACAGGTATAAATTTTCCATCATTGCCAAGATAAGAACTATCCCTCTCCTCTTCCAAACCTATACGTTATTTTTTTTTTGTCACTTCTTTTTCCTTTAAATACTGCTTGATCATTTTAATCTGATTTGACCTGAATAAAAATATAGAAGGGTAAACAAGTTTTGGTCAGAATAGCCCCGTAAAGAAGATCTCATTAGGTTCAGTTTCCAGTGATAGAGATGGAGAATAAGGGGCAGAGTTGAGAAAGGAAAAGGTTTTAAATTTGATAGTATTTAGCAGAGTGCAGAATCAATTGTAAGGATTTGGAAGTTTTACTTGTGGAAGATAAGTGATATGGCAACCCTTAAATATATGAATGAATGAACTATTATGTTATACTTATATTTAATATGTGTGTTTATATCATATATGTATGATATGTAAATATTTCAAAAATATGATAAAATAGAGAATAACTAGAGCCTGACATGGTTTTGCTTACAGTATGAATGAAATATGAATTAAGTGACTTAAGACAGCCCTAAACTCAACTTTGCAATCTTCAGCAGGCCACATTTACTGAATAACAGCATGTCTGTGACATTGCCAAGACCTGTATCATTTATAATATTTTGATTTTTATCACTTTTAGCATGAGAATAAAATGACCAAATATCCCAGTCTCCTCAAACTATGAAGACCAATGGTTTCTACTTAGTGTACTTATAAAGAATATTTAAAGAGAAGGATGGCAACAGTGAGGCATTCAGTCTGATTTTGCAGAGTCAGGATATTTTTTCCTTTAGAATCACTATCCCATTTCTAATAAGGAAAAAATGCAAAGAGTTCAGATTTCCTTGGTCATGGGCCTCCGTCATCTTGCCATGTTGTGTTAACTGACAAGGCTCTGTTCACACAGCATGATAAAACCTTAGAAATGCCAGTTCAGTTGAAAATTGCAAAAGCAAATGCTTCTGTTAGCAGGACAGTGGAAGGAAGAAGGGTTCTACAGGGTTGGTCCTTTTCAAAGTAATCACTTCCAGCAGAGTCAGGCTTATCAATACATCTATCAACTGGGAGATTAACTATCCAGATATTCCTACCAAACTCTGCCCCTCAGGATTAACCTCTTATAAATGTCCTTGGTTTCTTTGCCTTGGTCCCCAAAAGATGGCTCATGTGGGGGAAAATATCAATTATCCAGATGGTTACACTGAGTGCTCAGTTAGTTTGGGGTAATTCATAATTTGGTTCAGTTTGAAAGCACACAGTGACATGGTTCAGAAACTCCCACCTAATCCCTCTGATTCATCAGATTTCTTTGGAGGCAGGTTTTTCATCTACTCTCAAACATTGCTTTATTTGCAATATAACTTGTATTTATTGGGCTCCATTCTAGTGCCAGTGCAGCAGTCTCCAAGCATTCAGAGAGTTGATGCTTTATCTCTTTTTTGTTCTATTCTCCATTTCCCACATGAATGTTCCCTGAATACTAACTTTGAAGAGGATGCAAAACAAGAGGTCAAGTGGTCAATTGACTATTCCTTTGAGTGTTTTTCCAATTTAGGAGTCTTTGATCCCTTCTATTTAATAAACAACATACGTCTCCTTTATCCCCCTGTGGCCACAATCCTCTTTTCCATTCCTCCTGCCTCCATCCTCGTCCTGTCACAGCTAAATCAACTTTAGTTCCAAAGTCAAAGAAGCCAAGGCCACAAAAAGGAAGTGAATTAGGAACATATGGAAGTGGTTTTGTTTGGAAGCATTATCAGCATTCTTTGCAAACAAGTTGCTGCCATATGTAGCAGAGGAGGCATTGAAGGATTTTGCTTTTAATATGAAAGATAAATTGAAATGAGTAATAATAATTGGAAAGTTAAAGGGGCAGGGGTGAGATAGGGTGGCCCATTGTTCCTTTCCCTATAGCTCTTCTTCCCTGGTTCAAGGATTACGTTTGTTTAACTTTGGCTCTCTGGTTCTCTTTATAGGGAATTGTTGGCTGAAAGAGGGTGCGTAATTACAAAGGATCCTTTGGTTTGGAGTTTTAGCAATCAGGTAGATGTAGGATATCAAAGAATAAACTGCCCAACCCTCATGGGAGCTACCACTTTGCCCTGTCTATATATTAATCTGGCAGGAGGGTAACAGTATTGATATTTTTAAATTAACACTCCTTTTCTTGCCAGAGCAAATTACTTCCAACATGTTACAGTTCATCAGCTCAAACTAGTTTTTAAAAAAAGTCAGCCAAAGACAGAAAATCCATGACAAGTTTATCAGTATGTGAGACCACTTGCATTCTTGGGGCCAGCCCCCATTTCTATTTTTCATCCTTCTCTTTTCTCTCGGCTCAAATGGCTCACAAATTAACACCCTTATCAGAAGACCAGGCAGCAAGAGAGTTTGTAAGTGTGGATTTCATACCGACCAAAGTCACTCTGAAGGGCTTTGCTCACTGGTGTGTGTCCCATGTTGTCTTTACAGAAGAAGACTTGTTAAAAGCAGGGCATTTATTCCAACTGGCCCTATGGCTTCAATATTGATAAGGGGCTTCCCTTGAATAGCCATAACTTGCTTGTACTCTACCCAGTGTGTGGTGCCTCATTGACAAAGATATTTATGCAGTCTTTGACAAATGACAGAGAGCTGGTAGAGCAAGTCAAGCTAACACACCGGTTAACCGAAGCATGATTCAAAAATACTTTGGAAAGCTTAGAATTTGGGCAGAATCAAATGAGATTAAATTAAATAGGGATAAATATAAAGTCTTACATTTGACAGTATGACTAAATAATAGTAAGAATGAAAATGATCCAGGGTTTTAGGGAAACCCTAAGCTTCATATGAGTCAATACTGTGATATTTGAGCCAAGGGTAGATTGTCCCCAGAGGGCAGAAACAATGGGGAGAATTCACAAGAAACAGAGATTCACTTGGTGCTTTGTACCAACTAGGGTTATCCGAAAGTTGGCAGTTGGGGGACATCATGTGTTCCCCCTCATTGAAGGTCTCCAAGCAAAAGGTAGACAACACTTGTCAGGTATTATGCAGAAGGATTTCTTTTTCAGGTATGTATTAACCAAGATGGCTATTGAGGTATGGAATTCTATGATTCAATGAATGATGGTGGAGTCTTCTTAGAAATCTTCATGATGGCTAATTGAATTTAGTGTTGACTTTGCCATTGGCAGCTTCCTACATCTTCCATTCTTTCTTTGCTATCATTCCCATTCCAATTCAACAAATGCAACAAACATGTATTAAAGCCTCTCTGTACAACATAGAAGAAAAAGTACAAAGACAGACACGTAGTCTTCCTTCCTACAGCTTACAATTATGGTAATATATAATTATCAGTGAAACACAACACAAGAGAATTATATGAAATGTTAAGTGAGGTCAAAGGAAGGTAGCATAATTTCTAACCAATGCATCAGGGGAGACTTTGTTTGACTTCGGCCTTAAAAGATGGGTAGGATTTCAATGTGTAGAGATGGGGTATGGAGTAGACATTTTCTTAATAGAGAGCAAAGCCATGGAGACAAGAAAGCTCCTGTCTATATCTATATATTATCTGTCTCTCTCTAGTTAGATAGAAGTTAAGTGACTTGCCCAAGATCACATAGCTGTTAAGTGTCTGAGGTTGGATTTGAGATTAGGTTTGTGATGCTATATATTTATCTTCTATATTATATTAAGCAGACTGATTTGGCTATAGCATTGAGAGTAATAGTAGAGGAAAGTGATATCTGGAAATAAAGGTAATATAGAATAAAAAATGATCAATACATTTTAAAAAGGAAATTCAGATAGAATCTCTAGACCCCTCCAACATTAGGCCTGACTTGTGAAAAAAGCAAACCAATAATGGTAACTCCATAGCCCCAACATAATCATCAACAGGAGCCATTATAAAAGCTATTGATTGGAAAGTGAAATTTGGAAAAGAATTGAAGGACAATGAAAGCAGCAAGGAGTTATGAGAGCATAGCCAGACTTCATGGCTTCTTATCACTGGAGTAGGTGGCAAACAAACTAAGCCTGAGTTGCTGTTGGATCTTATCCTTAATCCTATATTTTTAATATGTAAATTATCAAATGTTCTTAGGTCTATACAAAAATTAAAAGGATGAAACATTTCAGAATAGAGGAATGGACTGAACTCTGTGTTTGGCCTCTCTCCCTCTTTCCATCAACTAAGTTCTAAGATACCAGACTGGCTATGACCCAAGTCCCTGAAGAGACAACATATGCTCCAGATACCAGCTTCTTTCTAATGATGGTCTTGGCCCAATTTGATGATTTGATGCAGAACAGGAGGTGACAGATGAATTGGGTGTGAAGGTTCCCTTGGTAGCAGGGAGTCCCAGAACTTTGGGTATTCCCATGTGAAAGTAGGGAGATTTCCTAGGGAAGTCTCATCATTAAGGAATGATAGATAACAAGTCAGTATCATTGTTGTCAACTTTCATTTGGTAAAGACCCTGGAGAGGAAAAAAAATGAAATGTCTGGGAGAGCTATAGGCTGGCTTATTGGAAAACCTGGTGAGAAAGTCACAGATGTCTCATGCTAAGCTCAAAACAAAAAAATTCAAAGTATTGAAGCCAAGGGTCCCACTGGTGAGCCTGTAGCTACCGTCACCATTAGCCAGACATTTCTCTCATTCAATTGCTGTTGCTCAGAAAAGCCTTTTGAGCAAAGAGAATCACAAAACAGAAGAACTGGAACAGAGGCCATTCAGGGCAGCTCATAGCTGAATGGGAATTCCTTGAAAAACATGGCGAGCTCTGGGTCATCCAGCCTTTCTTTAATTAAAGGAGAACCCTCTACGTACTGAACCTGCTTGTTAGCCAGGTGGACATCTCCAGTTGTTAGGACCTTTGGCTACATATTAAGCCAAAAGCTGAATCTTCTAGTGATTGTTCTATATTTGACAAAGTGAGGTTGGAATTAAACTAAAAAAAATTTTTTCTGTGAAACTTGTTTTCTTAAATGTATGAAACATTTTCTGTGATAATAAAAATAGCACATATATAGCATTTATGTAGCACTTTGAGATTCACACAGTAATTTCCAAATATTATCCCATTTTTTCCTTGAAACAACCCTGGGAGGTAGGTGATATTACTTTTCCCATTTTACAGATAGGGAATTTAGACCTAGGGAAGTTAAATGATTTCCCCGGGTCACACAGCTAGCAAATGTCTGAGGCTGGATTTGAACCTTATGTATCTGTATTTTAAAGACCTTTGAATACATTGTCTCTTTTGATCTTCATTCACTGAGACAGAGTAGGTCAAATTATTCCCATTTTACAGATGAGACAATAGGCACTCAGAGAATGTAAGTGGATAGCCTGAGATCAGAGGCTGAGTAATGGTAGGGTCAGGAATAGAACTCTGATCTTCTGCCTCCTTTTCCTGTAGATTCTTGTGTCTTTGAAGAGACCTGTCATCGTTCTGCTCTCAGATTGCTGGTCAGTTACACAGTTTATTCACTTGCTTTTGGAAATTCTTTTTTCTATTTTTTATATCTTCTGGCTTTAAGATTACATTAGGTTTTGTTGCTTCTACGGCTGCCAGAGACCACTATTTACCATCACGCATCACATATTGGGGAGTCTGTAATGGAAAATTGGTCATGAGATAAAGTCTTCTGCAGGTTTGATCCAAGAGATGTAGACTTGAACTTCACTACAGGCTCAATGAGATGACGGTTGAATTATTGAACACCTGGAAAGATCCAGGTTTAATTTTCCCCTACCATAAGCCTGGTAACACCTTCCAGTCTTCATAGACTGGGACTGCAGCAACAACACAATTGATTCCTTTTCCTTTTTCTTTTACTGGACCTTTCAAACATAATAAAAAACACTGTCCTTCACGTGAAACAACATTCTCTTTCCTAGTTTGGGGCATTTTACATTCTTTCCATGTAACTCAGCATTTCTAGACATGTGACTTTCTTTTCATTTTAGGCAGGAAATTACCCCTATGAAACCCTGGGGAATGGAGAGTAATTCAGCTAAATCATGGGCAGGATAACTCAAAACCAATTCATCTCTACTCAAAACTCAATTGTCTCCTCCATTTCACTATAAATTCAGAGTTAACTATATCTAGCACATCTACCTATTGGAAGTCTTGCCTGTGTAGTACGAATACACTCGAGATTGCATTTTCAAATTTGAAACCAGACACGCCAGGATATTGAAGATCATCTGAATTGTTGAGGTATATCCTTGACGGAGAAGCAGCGTAGTCCATAGTATATAGAGCTGGCTTTAGAGCCAAGAAGACCTGGGTTCAAGTTTGGCCTTTGCTACATACTAAATGCGTGACCCTGGGCAAATCATAGGCTCTCTGTACCTTTGGCAGCTCTCCAAGACTTTAAGTCTTTTTATTTGAATTTTCTTTCTTTCTTTCTTTTTTCTTTGTTTCTTTCTTTCTTTCCTTAACTAATTAATTAATTAATTAATTAATTAATTAAGGGCCTGCCATGTATCAGGCACTGTGCTAAATACTGGAAATTCTTACCCATAGCTAGCTAGCCAGAGAGAGAGAGAGGGGGGGGGTGGAGGGTGGAGAGAGAGCCAGAGACAGGCAGAGAGACAGACACACAGAGAGAAGGGGGTCTGGGAGACAGACAGACAGATAGACAGGTAGACAGAGACAGAGAAGGTGCTGACCTGCATTGGTAGAGGGAGTGACTCATCTGGAAGTTCTCTAAATCAGCGAAATCACAATCTGTCCCCCTATTCCTCTCCTTGACCAGTATGAAGCACAGCCTTCCATGGGATAGGTCAGGTTGAATTATATGTCAGCTTCACGTAAAAAGGAGTACAGAGAAAAATATTAGAGATCTGGGTAGTAGGACCTAGCAAACTGTAGACATTTAAATCAAGAAAGTCCAATAAAAGAAAAAGTATATCTGAGTTAGAAACTTTTCAAAATGGAAGTGTGGCTTAGTAGATAGATAATGTGTATCCTCTTCAGCCAGGAAGTCCTAGAATTCCACCTCTGACCACTGAGATAAGGAGCTTAAATCAGGAAAGTGCAGAGAATCAGAGTAATATGTGAGTGTTGTTATATAGGAACTTACTATTGCAATGAGCACCATAGAATGAAGACTCAAAGAAAAGCTCCAAATATTTCACATTAAAGTAAACATCAATGAACCAGACTATAAGGAAAGAGGCAGGGAAATACTTTGAAAAGGGCCCTGGCTTTGGAATCAGTCATATTTTTGAACCTAGGTCCCCTGCCAGCTCTTCCCAGTATACCATGGTACCTCTCAGCATACACTATTAATTAAAAGCAACTTTTAAGTAATTCTTTTCAATAGCATATAATATTTATAAAATGTATTTATACATATATAAATTATAGAAAATTGAAAGAACTAGGAAGTATTTAACCTAGGAAGCATGTGCTAGCATGACTAGAAAAAACCCAACTAAAATTATTTTTACTTTGACCTAAATCTGAAAATCAACTTGCCTAAATTGAAAGCATGGTACAGCATACAGACAGAATCATCTTTTCTCCCTTAAAGATGGTCTGTGGAAGACATAGAGAACATAGCAAAAATTCAAATAGAAAAACAGAGAGATTATATCAAATTTAAAAGGTTTTGCACAAGCAAAAACAATGCAAACAAGATTAGAAGGGAAACAAATTGGGAGAAAAAAATTTTAGCAAGTGTCTTTGGCAAAGGTCTCATTTCTCAAATATGTATAGAGAATTGAGTAAAATGTATAGAAATACAAAGTATTCTGTAATTGATAAATGATTAAAGGATATGAACAGGCAGTTCTCAGATGAAGAAATTAAAACTAGCTATAATCATATGAAAAAAAAGGCTCCAAATCACTATTGATTAGAAAAATGCAAATTAAAACAACTCTGAGATTCTACCTCACCTGTCATATAGGTCAATGTGACCAAAAAGAGACATGATACATGTTGGAGGAGATGTGGGAAACTTGGGACATTAATACATTATTGGTGGCATTGTGAACCGATACAACTATTCGGCGAGCAATCTGGAACCATACCTAAAGGGTCATAAATCTTTGCATACCCTTTGACCCAGCAATACCACTATTCTGTCTGTATCTCAAAGGGACAAGAAATAGGGGGAAAGGATCTACATGCCCCAAAATATTTTAGCATCTTTCCTTGTGGTAGCAAAGAACTGGGAACTTAGGGAGTGTCCATCAAATGGGAAATGGATGAACAAGTTGAGGTGTCTGGTTGTAATGGATTACTATTGTGCCATAGGAAATGAGGAACAAGGTGAGTCCAGAAAACCCTGCAAAGACATATAAAATGATACAAAGTGAAGTGAGTAGAACTAAGAGCACAGTTTATATAGTAACAGAAATATTGTGTGATTATCAACTGCGAAGGACTAATTATCAGCAAAATAAGGTCCCAAGATAACCCCAAGAGACTCAATAAAAAAATGTTTTCCAAAGCCAAAAAAGGAACTGAATACAATCTGTTTTCATGTTAAATCATGCTATATTTTACTTTATTTCCTTCATAAGTTTTTTTTATTATATATGTAGCATGTGTATTCTATCATAGCATGGGGAATATAGAAAGTGTTGTATGACAGCATTGGTGTAATCTATGATCAAATCATTTACTGCCTTGGGGAGGAGGGGGAAAAAAGTGAGAGACTCTAAATTGCAAAATGTCAGGAAATAATTGTCAAAAATTGTTTTTACATGTAATTGAGAAAATTAAGTTAAAAAAACTACATTAAGTCTACATTTCATATGTTTAAACATGTTACTATGCTGTTACGTTGATGATGGGTGGGCGTGGGAGAGGAATGGAAGAAGATAGAAATGCAATTCCCAGGACACCATTTCTTCAAAGAAATTAAAAAGATTGAAAGCTCACAAATACCCTCTACTTTCTTTCCCAACACATGAACATTCCCCTTTGGCATCATCCCTTCCCCCTAACTGGGTTCTAGAAGGAAACTAGCTGCCTCTCTCAGCAGTAATCCATGTCTGAATTCTTCATCCTCCAGGATGACCCTGATACCTCTAACCATGGAGGGGCTACACCAATAAAGATGATACTCCATCCTTCATATCCTCCTTATCTCCCTCTCTGGCCCTCTATGTACTATGCGACAAAGGAGTGGGGAGAGGGAAGAATGAGAAAGAATAGAAGACAGGAAATGAAGACCTGCCTTGGCTACCACCGTGTAACCATGTTACTCAGTGTCATGTAGGTAGTGGTGACTCACTAATATTTTTTTGGATAAAATTAAAGAAAGAGAATGAGGAAAAGGGACAATGAAAAGCCAAGACTTGATTAAAGCTGTGAAATAGAAAGGAACATATTCGGGGGCAGCTGGGTAGCTCAGTGGATTGAGAGACAGGCCTAGAGACCGGAGGTCCTAGGTTCAAGTCCGGCCTCAGACACTTCCCAGCTGTGTGACCCTGGGCAAGTCACTTGACCCCCATTGCCCACCCTTACCACTCTTCCACCTATAATTCAATACACAGAAGTTAAGGGTTTAAAATTAAAAAAAAAATAAAAAAAAATAAAGAAAGGAACATATTCTCTGTTTTGGGGGGTTTTTTTGGAAGTAAGATTTTAGGGTTGGAAGGATCCTTAAAGATCATTTAGTCCCAGAGTCAGGAAGATCTGAGTTCAAATTTGACCTAAGATGCTTAATAGCTGTGTTACCCTGTTTGTCTTAGTTACCATTGTCTCATTTGTTAAAACAGCTGTAATATTAGCACTTACCTTGGAGTGTTATTGCTACGATCAGATAAGATATTATTTGTAAAGCATTTAGCACAATGCTTGGCACCAAGTTATAAATACTTGTTTCCTTCCTCCTTCCACTCCATTTTATAGACAAGGAAACTGAGAAGTTACAGGCTAAGTTATTTTCTCTGGGGCCAACCATTTGATCACATTGATTTCCTCTTTTCCTTTATATGGAGGGCATTTCATATTGATACTTTTATAACCAAAGAACAGAGTTTATATAAGTTTCCTCTAGAAAATAAATTTTTTTTTGGCCATTGTCAGTTTTCAGGAGAGCAATCATCATCAATCAATAGCATCATCTCTGAATGAAGGGCTATTATATATTAGTCAAAGGGGAGAAGGTGGTGTTCTTTTTCTTGGAAGAAATGATCATTTCTATGTGTCACTCTAGAATACAAAATACATGTGGAATGTGAGAAAGGTCCTTGTGGAATGATGGGAATTTTCAGCAAAAAATGATGGGGTCAAAGGAAATGAGTAAATAATTCTCAAAAGGATTGCAAACTGGGGCAGCTGGGTAGCTCAGTGGATCGAGAGTCAGGCCTAGAGACCGGAGGTCCTAGGTTCAAATCTGACCTCAGACACTTCCCAGCTGTGTGACCCTGGGCAAGTCACTTGACCCCCATTGCCCACCCTTACCACTCTTCCACGTAGGAGCCAATACACAGAAGTTAAGGGTTAAAATAATTAAAAAAAAAAAGGATTGCAAACTATTAATGGCCATGTGAAAAAATGCTCTAAATAACTAATAATAAGAGAAATATAAATCAAAACAAATCTGAGATTTCAGAACATAGCTTGCAAATTGACAGAGATGACAAAGGATGAGACTAGTCAATGCTGAGAAGCAGCAAGATAGTTCAGGGGGATAGAATGTTTGGGCCTGGAATCCAAAAGAAATGAAAATAGTTGATACTGAAGGGGTTGTGGAAATAGACATATTAGTGTATTTTGGGTAGAACTGTAGATCATTTTGGGAAGCAGTTTGTAATTATGAAAATAAGTGATTTAAATGTTCATACCCTTTGTCCCAGAGATGCCATTACTAGGCTTAAACCCCAAGAAGGTTATTGATAAGAAGAAAGATACATGCCAAAATACTTAAAGTACATTTTTTTGTGAGCAAAGAATTGGAAAAAAAAACAAATGTCCATCAATTAGAGAATGATTAAACAAATTATAGTACACAAATGTAATGGAATAGTCCTTCACTGTAAGAGATGATGAATGTGATGATTACAGAAAAGCATGGGAAGATCTATATGAACTGATACGGACCGAAGTAAGCTGAATCAAGATAATTGATTATAATGTAAATAAAAAGCACAAACATATACAATAGAAGTGAATGTTGCAGGATTATAAAGAACAAACACAGCTTAAAAGAATAGATATAAGAAACACTCCTATCCCATCCTTTGCAGAGAGGTAAGAGGCTCTCAAGTATTGTACATTGCACATAATTTTAGACTTTTTCAGTGTATTGATAAGTTATGTTGATTTTTTCCTCTTCTTTTTCTTTTTCTGTCTTTAAGAAAATACTATTTGTTATATGAAATGATTCCCTAGCAAGAGAAGGGATACTAGGGGAAATTATGGTAATGTAAAAAAAAGAGAGAGAAAATACAATAACACAATAATAAAAATGTACTTTACAAAAAAAAAAAGATGTAAAAAGAGGTTTCCTCCATTCTCCAAACCACCACTTTAGTTCGAAAGGCCTTTATTATGACTCTTAAGTAGTCTCTGTCTCTGTCTCTGTCTGTCTCTTTCTCTCTCTCTTCCAATGTTTTTCTCCTTTTCCAATTCCTTTTACATACTCCTGTCAGGTAAATCTTTGTAATAGATAGCTCTGATCATGTTATTTCATGACTAAAAAGCCTTCAATGGTCCCCTATTGCCCACCCGTAAAGTTTTAACTCCTTGAGCAACCATCCACTATGTCCTCTTTATCTCCCACTATGCCCCTACATATACTGTTGTGCATTCCTGTCAAGTTAGGCCACTATCTGAAAAGGCCCTGTACCTTCCTGTCTTTGATTCATGCCAACCTCTCCACTAGGCATATTTTGTCACCATCTCTGCCTGTCAAAACTACCTCCCCTCAAATATCCACCTGACCTGATACCTCCTTTTAGAAGCTTTTCCAATTGCCAGAGCCACAAATAAGTGCTCTCTCTCTCTCTCTCTCTCTCTCTCTCTCTCTCTCTCTCTCTCTCTCTCTCTCTC